>NW_024376698.1:0-31118 GCF_016808335.1 Panicum virgatum
AAACTCATGTTTGGTGCATTTTGTACAATTTTGGTGCATTGGGACCGTTTGGTTGAGTTTCGAAATTCGGTGCAAAACGGGACCGAAATGGTGCAAAGTTCGTGCCACGAAGTCGCGTCGGCATTTTTTTCGCAACGAATGCACCCGGATCCACCCCATTGGACCCTAAACAAATGTTTTGGTGCATTTCGGAGCGTTTAGTGACTCTTACGAAAACTCGGTGCAAAACGGGCCGAACTGTTGCAAAAGTTTCGTGCCACGAAGTCACGTCAAGAAGAAATTTCGCAAATGATACGCAACCCGATCCCCACCGCCATTGGTACCCCTAAACTCATGTTTTGGGCGTTCGTACAAGTTTGGTGCATTTGGGACCTGTTTGGGTTGACTTACGAAGCACTGTGCGGTGCAAACGGGCCGGTAGCTGGTGGTGCAAGTGCAAAGTATCGTGCAACGAAGTCGCGCCGGATTATTCACAATGAAGCCCCCCGATCCCACCCCATTGGACCCTAAACTCATGTTTTGGTGCGTCAATACAATTTTGGTGCATTTTGGACCGTTTGGTTGACTTACGAAACTCGGTGCAAAATGGGCCGAACTGGTGCAAAGTTCGTGCCACGAAGTCGCATCGGGAATTTTCGCAATGAACGCACCTATCCACCCATTGGACCCTAACTCATTTTTGGTGCATTTTGTACAATTTTGGTGCATTTGGACCGTTTGGTTGAGTTTAAAACTCGGTGCAAAACGGGCCGAACTGTGCAAAAGTTCGTGCCACGAAGTCGCGTCGGAGTTTTCGCAACCAACGCACCCAATCCACCTCATGGACCCTGAACTCATATTTTGGTGCGTTTTTTACATTTTTGGTGCATTTGGGGACCGTTTGGTTGCCTTACGAAACTCGTGCAAAACGGGCCGAACTGGTGCAAAAGTTCGGGCCACGAAGTCGCTTCGAAATTTTTCGCAACGAACGCACCTGATCCATTGGACCCTAACCTCATGTTTGGTGTTTTCGTACAATTTTGGTGCATTGGGATGTTTGGTTGAGTTTCGAAATTCGGTGCAAAATGGGCCGAAATGGTGCAAAAGTTCGTGCCACGAAGTCGCGTCGGAATTTTTTGCAACGAACGCACCCGATCCACCCCATTGGACCCTAAACAAATGTTTTGGTGCATTTCGGACCGTTTAGTTGACTTACGAAACTCGATGCAAACGGGCCGAACTTTTGCAAAAGTTCGTGCCACGAAGTCGCGTCAGAAATTTTCGCAATGAACGCACCCGATCCACCCCATTGGACCCTAAACTCATGTTTTGGTGCGTTCGTACAATTTTGGTGCATTTGGGACCGTTTGGTTGACTTACGAAACTCGGTGCAAAACGGGCCGAGCTGGTTTAAAAGTTCGTGCCACGAAGTCGCGCCGGAATTATTCACAATGAACGCACCCGATCCACCCCATTGGACCCTAAACTCATGTTTTGGTGCGTTCATACAATTTTGGTGCATTTTGGACCGTTTGGTTGACTTACGAAACTCGGTGCAAAATGGGCCGAACTGGTGCAAAAGTTCGTGCCACGAAGTCGCGTCGGAGTTTTTCGCAACCAACGCACCCAATCCACCTCATGGTACCCTGAACTCATATTTTGGTGCGTTTTGTACATTTTTGGTGCATTTGGGACCGTTTGGTTGCCTTACGAAACTCGGTGCAAAACGGGCCGAACTGGTGCAAAAGTTCGGGCCACGAAGTCGCTTCGAAATTTTTCGCAACGAACGCACCTGATCCATCCCATTGGACCCTAAACTCATGTTTTGGTGTATTTCGTACAATTTTGGTGCATTGGGGACTGTTTGGTTGAGTTTCGAAATTCGGTGCAAAATGGGCCGAAATGGTGCAAAAGTTCGTGCCACGAAGTCGCGTCGGAATTTTTGCAACGAACGCACCCGATCCACCCCATTGGACCCTAAACAAATGTTTTGGTGCATTTCGGACCGTTTAGTTGACTTACGAAACTCGGTGCAAAACGGGCCGAACTTGTGCAAAAGTTCGTGCCACGAAGTCGCGTCAGAAATTTTCGCAATGAACGCACCCGATCCACCCCATTGGACCCTAAACTCATGTTTTGGTGCGTTCGTACAATTTTGGTGCATTTGGGACCGTTTGGTTGACTTACGAAACTCGGTGCAAAACGGGCCGAGCTGGTTTAAAAGTTCGTGCCACGAAGTCGCGCCGGAATTATTCACAATGAACGCACCCGATCCACCCCATTGGACCCTAAACTCATGTTTTGGTGCGTTCATACAATTTTGGTGCATTTTGGACCATTTGGTTGACTTACGAAACTCGGTGCAAAATGGGCCGAACTGGTGCAAAAGTTCGTGCCACGAAGTCGCGTCGGAGTTTTTCGCAACCAACGCACCCAATCCACCTCATGGTACCCTGAACTCATATTTTGGTGCGTTTTGTACATTTTTGGTGCATTTGGGACCGTTTGGTTGCCTTACGAAACTCGGTGCAAAACGGGCCGAACTGGTGCAAAAGTTCGGGCCACGAAGTCGCTTCGAAATTTTTCGCAACGAACGCACCTGATCCATCCCATTGGACCCTAAACTCATGTTTTGGTGTATTTCGTACAATTTTGGTGCATTGGGGACTGTTTGGTTGAGTTTCGAAATTCGGTGCAAAATGGGCCGAAATGGTGCAAAAGTTCGTGCCACGAAGTCGCGTCGGAATTTTTTGCAACGAACGCACCCGATCCACCCCATTGGACCCTAAACAAATGTTTTGGTGCATTTCGGACCGTTTAGTTGACTTACGAAACTCGGTGCAAAACGGGCCGAACTTTTGCAAAAGTTCGTGCCACGAAGTCGCGTCAGAAATTTTCGCAATGAACGCACCCGATCCACCCCATTGGACCCTAAACTCATGTTTTGGTGCGTTCGTACAATTTTGGTGCATTTGGGACCGTTTGGTTGACTTACGAAACTCGGTGCAAAACGGGCCGAGCTGGTTTAAAAGTTCGTGCCACGAAGTCGCGCCGGAATTATTCACAATGAACGCACCCGATCCACCCCATTGGACCCTAAACTCATGTTTTGGTGCGTTCATACAATTTTGGTGCATTTTGGACCGTTTGGTTGACTTACGAAACTCGGTGCAAAATGGGCCGAACTGGTGCAAAAGTTCGTGCCACGAAGTCGCGTCGGAGTTTTTCGCAACCAACGCACCCAATCCACCTCATGGTACCCTGAACTCATATTTTGGTGCGTTTTGTACATTTTTGGTGCATTTGGGACCGTTTGGTTGCCTTACGAAACTCGGTGCAAAACGGGCCGAACTGGTGCAAAAGTTCGGGCCACGAAGTCGCTTCGAAATTTTTCGCAACGAACGCACCTGATCCATCCCATTGGACCCTAAACTCATGTTTTGGTGTATTTCGTACAATTTTGGTGCATTGGGGACTGTTTGGTTGAGTTTCGAAATTCGGTGCAAAATGGGCCGAAATGGTGCAAAAGTTCGTGCCACGAAGTCGCGTCGGAATTTTTCGCAACGAACGCACCCGATCCACCCCATTGGACCCTAAACAAATGTTTTGGTGCATTTCGGACCGTTTAGTTGACTTACGAAACTCGGTGCAAAACGGGCCGAACTGGTGCAAAAGTTCGTGCCACGAAGTCAGCGTCAGAAATTTTCGCAATGAACGCACCCGATCCACCCATTGGACCCTAAACTCATGTTTTGGTGCGTTCGTACAATTTTGGTGCATTTGGGACCGTTTGGTTGACTTACGAAACTCGGTGCAAAACGGGCCGAGCTGGGTGCAAAAGTTCGTGCCACGAAGTCGCGCCGGAATTATTCACAATGAACGCACCCGATCCACCCCATTGGACCCTAAACTCATGTTTTGGTGCGTTCATACAATTTTGGTGCATTTTGGACCGTTTGGTTGACTTACGAAACTCGGTGCAAAATGGGCCGAACTGGTGCAAAGTTCGTGACCACGAAGTCGCAGTCGGAATTTTTCGCAACGAACGCACCTGATCCATCCCATTGGACCCTAAACTCATATTTTGGTGCATTTCGTACATTTGGTGCATTGGGGACCGTTTGGTTGAGTTTAAAATTCGGTGCAAAACGGGGCGAAATGGTGCAAAAGTTCGGGCCACGAAGTCGCGTCGGAGTTTTTCGCAACCAACGCACCCAATCCACCTCATGGTACCCTGAACTCATATTTTGGTGCGTTTTGTACATTTTTGGTGCATTTGGGACCGTTTGGTTGCCTTACGAAACTCGGTGCAAAACGGGCCGAACTGGTGCAAAAGTTCGGGCCACGAAGTCGCTTCGAAATTTTTCGCAACGAACGCACCTGATCCATCCCATTGGACCCTAAACTCATGTTATGGTGTATTTCGTACAATTTTGGTGCATTGGGGACTGTTTGGTTGAGTTTCGAAATTCGGTGCAAAATGGGCCGAAATGGTGCAAAAGTTCGTGCCACGAAGTCGCGTCGGAATTTTTTGCAACGAACGCACCCGATCCACCCCATTGGACCCTAAACAAATGTTTTGGTGCATTTCGGACCGTTTAGTTGACTTACGAAACTCGATGCAAAACGGGCCGAACTTTTGCAAAAGTTCGTGCCACGAAGTCGCGTCAGAAATTTTCGCAATGAACGCACCCGATCCACCCCATTGGACCCTAAACTCATGTTTTGGTGCGTTCGTACAATTTTGGTGCATTTGGGACCGTTTGGTTGACTTACGAAACTCGGTGCAAAACGGGCCGAGCTGGTTTAAAAGTTCGTGCCACGAAGTCGCGCCGGAATTATTCACAATGAACGCACCCGATCCACCCCATTGGACCCTAAACTCATGTTTTGGTGCGTTCATACAATTTTGGTGCATTTTGGACCGTTTGGTTGACTTACGAAACTCGGTGCAAAATGGGCCGAACTGGTGCAAAAGTTCGTGCCACGAAGTCGCGTCGGAGTTTTTCGCAACCAACGCACCCAATCCACCTCATGGTACCCTGAACTCATATTTTGGTGCGTTTTGTACATTTTTGGTGCATTTGGGACCGTTTGGTTGCCTTACGAAACTCGGTGCAAAACGGGCCGAACTGGTGCAAAAGTTCGGGCCACGAAGTCGCTTCGAAATTTTTCGCAACGAACGCACCTGATCCATCCCATTGGACCCTAAACTCATGTTTTGGTGTATTTCGTACAATTTTGGTGCATTGGGGACTGTTTGGTTGAGTTTCGAAATTCGGTGCAAAATGGGCCGAAATGGTGCAAAAGTTCGTGCCACGAAGTCGCGTCGGAATTTTTCGCAACGAACGCACCCGATCCACCCCATTGGACCCTAAACAAATGTTTTGGTGCATTTCGGACCGTTTAGTTGACTTACGAAACTCGGTGCAAAACGGGCCGAACTGGTGCAAAAGTTCGTGCCACGAAGTCGCGTCAGAAATTTTCGCAATGAACGCACCCGATCCACCCCATTGGACCCTAAACTCATGTTTTGGTGCGTTCGTACAATTTTGGTGCATTTGGGACCGTTTGGTTGACTTACGAAACTCGGTGCAAAACGGGCCGAGCTGGTTTAAAAGTTCGTGCCACGAAGTCGCGCCGGAATTATTCACAATGAACGCACCCGATCCACCCCATTGGACCCTAAACTCATGTTTTGGTGCGTTCATACAATTTTGGTGCATTTTGGACCAGTTTGGTTGACTTACGAAACTCGGTGCAAAATGGGCCGAACTGGTGCAAAAGTTCGTGCCACGAAGTCGCGTCGGAGTTTTTCGCAACCAACGCACCCAATCCACCTCATGGTACCCTGAACTCATATTTTGGTGCGTTTTGTACATTTTTGGTGCATTTGGGACCGTTTGGTTGCCTTACGAAACTCAGTGCAAAACGGGCCGAACTGGTGCAAAAGTTCGGGCCACGAAGTCGCTTCGAAATTTTTCGCAACGAACGCACCTGATCCATCCCATTGGACCCTAAACTCATGTTTTGGTGTATTTCGTACAATTTTGGTGCATTGGGGACTGTTTGGTTGAGTTTCGAAATTCGGTGCAAAATGGGCCGAAATGGTGCAAAAGTTCGTGCCACGAAGTCGCGTCGGAATTTTTCGCAACGAACGCACCCGATCCACCCCATTGGACCCTAACAATGTTTGGTTTCATCATTCAGACCGTTTGGTTGACTTACGAAACTCGGTGCAAATGGGCCGAACTGGTGCAAAGTTCGCCACGAGTCGCATCAGAATTTTCGCAATGAACGCACCGATCCATCCCATTGGACCCTAAACTCATGTTGGTGCTTTCGTACAATTTTGGTGCATTGGGGACCGTTTGGTTGACTTAGAAACTCGGTGCAAAACGGGCCGAGCTGGTTAAAAAAAGTTCTGGCCACGAAGTCGGCCGGAATTTTCAAGAACGCACCCGATCCACCCATTGGACCCTAAACTATGGGTGCGTTACATTTTGTGCATTGGACATTTGTTGACTTACGAAACTCGGTGCAAAACGGGCCGAAACTGGTATTTGCAAAAGTTCGGGCCACGAAGTCGCGTCGGAGTTTTTCGCAACCAACGCACCCAATCCACCTCATGGTACCTGAACTCATATTTTGGTGCGTTTTGTACATTTTTGGTGCATTTGGGACCGTTTGGTTGCCTTACGAAACTCGGTGCAAAACGGGCCGAACTGGTGCAAAAGTTCGGGCCACGAAGTCGCTTCGAAATTTTTCGCAACGAACGCACCTGATCCATCCCATTGGACCCTAAACTCATGTTTTGGTGTATTTCGTACAATTTTGGTGCATTGGGGACTGTTTGGTTGAGTTTCGAAATTCGGTGCAAAATGGGCCGAAATGGTGCAAAAGTTCGTGCCACGAAGTCGCGTCGGAATTTTTTGCAACGAACGCACCCGATCCACCCCATTGGACCCTAAACAAATGTTTTGGTGCATTTCGGACCGTTTAGTTGACTTACGAAACTCGATGCAAAACGGGCCGAACTTTTGCAAAAGTTCGTGCCACGAAGTCGCGTCAAAAATTTTCGCAATGAACGCACCCGATCCACCCCATTGGACCCTAAACTCATGTTTTGGTGCGTTCGTACAATTTTGGTGCATTTGGGACCGTTTGGTTGACTTACGAAACTCGGTGCAAAACGGGCCGAGCTGGTTTAAAAGTTCGTGCCACGAAGTCGCGCCGGAATTATTCACAATGAACGCACCCGATCCACCCCATTGGACCCTAAACTCATGTTTTGGTGCGTTCATACAATTTTGGTGCATTTTGGACCGTTTGGTTGACTTACGAAACTCGGTGCAAAATGGGCCGAACTGGTGCAAAAGTTCGTGCCACGAAGTCGCGTCGGAGTTTTTCGCAACCAACGCACCCAATCCACCTCATGGTACCCTGAACTCATATTTTGGTGCGTTTTGTACATTTTTGGTGCATTTGGGACCGTTTGGTTGCCTTACGAAACTCGGTGCAAAACGGGCCGAACTGGTGCAAAAGTTCGGGCCACGAAGTCGCTTCGAAATTTTTCGCAACGAACGCACCTGATCCATCCCATTGGACCCTAAACTCATGTTTTGGTGTATTTCGTACAATTTTGGTGCATTGGGGACTGTTTGGTTGAGTTTCGAAATTCGGTGCAAAATGGGCCGAAATGGTGCAAAAGTTCGTGCCACGAAGTCGCGTCGGAATTTTTCGCAACGAACTGCACCCGATCCACCCCATTGGACCCTAAACAAATGTTTTGGTGCATTTCGGACCGTTTAGTTGACTTACGAAACTCGGTGCAAAACGGGCCGAACTGTTGCAAAAGTTCGTGCCACGAAGTCGCGTCAGAAATTTTCGCAATGAACGCACCCGATCCACCCCATTGGACCCTAAACTCATGTTTTGGTGCGTTCGTACAATTTTGGTGCATTTGGGACCGTTTGGTTGACTTACGAAACTCGGTGCAAAACGGGCCGAGCTGGTTTAAAAGTTCGTGCCACGAAGTCGCGCCGGAATTATTCACAATGAACGCACCCGATCCACCCCATTGGACCCTAAACTCATGTTTTGGTGCGTTCATACAATTTTGGTGCATTTTGGACCATTTGGTTGACTTACGAAACTCGGTGCAAAATGGGCCGAACTGGTGCAAAAGTTCGTGCCACGAAGTCGCGTCGGAGTTTTTCGCAACCAACGCACCCAATCCACCTCATTGGTACCCTGAACTCATATTTTGGTGCGTTTTGTACATTTTTGGTGCATTTGGGACCGTTTGGTTGCCTTACGAAACTCGGTGCAAAACGGGCCGAACTGGTGCAAAAGTTCGGGCCACGAAGTCGCTTCGAAATTTTTCGCAACGAACGCACCTGATCCATCCCATTGGACCCTAAACTCATGTTTTGGTGTATTTCGTACAATTTTGGTGCATTGGGGACTGTTTGGTTGAGTTTCGAAATTCGGTGCAAAATGGGCCGAAATGGTGCAAAAGTTCGTGCCACGAAGTCGCGTCGGAATTTTTTGCAACGAACGCACCCGATCCACCCCATTGGACCCTAAACAAATGTTTTGGTGCATTTCGGACCGTTTAGTTGACTTACGAAACTCGGTGCAAAACGGGCCGAACTTTTGCAAAAGTTCGTGCCACGAAGTCGCGTCAGAAATTTTCGCAATGAACGCACCCGATCCACCCCATTGGACCCTAAACTCATGTTTTGGTGCGTTCGTACAATTTTGGTGCATTTGGGACCGTTTGGTTGACTTACGAAACTCGGTGCAAAACGGGCCGAGCTGGTTTAAAAGTTCGTGCCACGAAGTCGCAGCCGGAATTATTCACAATGAACGCACCCGATCCACCCCATTGGACCCTAAACTCATGTTTTGGTGCGTTCATACAATTTTGGTGCATTTTGGACCGTTTGGTTGACTTACGAAACTCGGTGCAAAATGGGCCGAACTGGTGCAAAAGTTCGTGCCACGAAGTCGCGTCGGAGTTTTTCGCAACCAACGCACCCAATCCACCTCATGGTACCCTGAACTCATATTTTGGTGCGTTTTGTACATTTTTGGTGCATTTGGGACCGTTTGGTTGCCTTACGAAACTCGGTGCAAAACGGGCCGAACTGGTGCAAAAGTTCGGGCCACGAAGTCGCTTCGAAATTTTTCGCAACGAACGCACCTGATCCATCCCATTGGACCCTAAACTCATGTTTTGGTGCATTTTGTACAATTTCGGTGCATTGGGGACTGTTTGGTTGAGTTTCGAAATTCGGTGCAAAACAGACCGAAATGGTGCAAAAGTTCGTGCCACGAAGTCGCGTCAAAAATTTTCGCAATGAACGCACCCGATCCACCCCATTGGACCCTATACTCATGTTTTGGTGGGTTCGTACAATTTTGGTGCATTTGGGACCGTTTGGTTGACTTACGAAACTCGGTGCAAAACGGGCCGAGCTGGTTTAAAAGTTCGTGCCACGAAGTCGCGCCGGAATTATTCACAATGAACGCACCCGATCCACCCCATTGGACCCTAAACTCATGTTTTGGTGCGTTCATACAATTTTGGTGCATTTTGGACCGTTTGGTTGACTTACGAAACTCGGTGCAAAATGGGCCGATCTGGTGCAAAAGTTCGAACCACGAAGTCGCATCGGAATTTTTGCAACGAACGCACCTGATCCATCCCATTGGACCCTAAACTCATATTTTGGTGTCATTTCGTACAATTTTGCTGCATTAGGGACCGTTTGGGTTGAGTTTCGAAATTCGGTGCAAAACGGGCCGACTGGTGGCAAAAGTTCGGGCTACGAAGTCGCGTCGGAATTTTTTCGCAAAGAACGCACCCGATCCACCCCATTGGACCCTAAACAAATGTTTTGGTGCATTTCGGAACGTTTAGTTGACTTACGAAACTCGGTGCTAAACGGGCCAAACTGGTGCAAAAGTTCGGCCACAAAGTCGCGATCAGATTTTTTTTGCAACCAACGCACCCAATCCCCACATTGGACCCTGAACTCATGATTTTGGTGCGTATTGTACAATTTTAGTGCATTTGGACTGTTTGGTGGAGTTACGAAACTCGGTGCAAACGGGCCGAACTGGTGCAAAACTTCGGGCCACGAGCCGCTTTGAAATTTTTCAGCAATGAACGCACCTGATCCATCCCATTGGACCCAAACTCATGTTTTGGAGCATTTCGTACAGTTTTGGTGCATTGGGGACCGTTTGGTTGAGTTACGAAATTCGGTACAAAACGGGCCGAAATGGTGCAAAAGTTCGTGCCACGAAGTCACGTCGGAATTTTTCGCAACGAACGCACCCGATCCACCCAATTGGACCCTAAACAAATGTTTTTGGTATTTCGGACCGTTTAGTTGACTTACGAAACTCGGTGCAAAACGGGCCGAACTGGTGCAAAACTTCGGGCCACGAAGTCGCTTCGAAATTTTTCGCAACGAACGCACCCAATCCACTCCATTGGACCCTAAACTCATGTTTGGTGCATTCCACACAATTTTGGTGCATTTGGGATCGTTTGTAACTTCATTCGATGCAAAATGAACTGGGGACCGTTTGGTTGACTTACGAAACTCGGTGCAAAATGGGCCGAACTGGTGCAAAAGTTCGTGCCACGAAGTCGCGTCGGAGTTTTTCGCAACCAACGCACCCAATCCACCTCATGGTACCCTGAACTCATATTTTGGTGCGTTTTGTACATTTTTGGTGCATTTGGGACCGTTTGGTTGCCTTACGAAACTCGGTGCAAAACGGGCCGAACTGGTGCAAAAGTTCGGGCCACGAAGTCGCTTCGAAATTTTTCGCAACGAACGCACCTAATCCATCCCATTGGACCCTAAACTCATGTTTTGGTGCATTTCGTACAATTTTGGTGCATTGGGGACTTGTTTGGTTGAGTTTCGAAATTCGGTGCAAAACGGGACCGAAATGGTGCAAAAGTTCGTGCCACGAAGTCGCGTCGGAATTTTTCGCAACGAATGCACCCGATCCACCCCATTGGACCCTAAACAAATGTTTTGGTGCATTTCGGAGCGTTTAGTTGACTTACGAAACTCGGTGCAAAACTGGGCCGAACTGGTGCAAAAGTTCGTGCCACGAAGTCGCGTCAGAAAGTTTTCGCAACTGAACGCACCCAATCCACCTCATGGTACCCTGAACTCATGTTTTGGTGCGTTCGTACAATTTTGGTGCATTTGGGACCGTTTGGTTGACTTACGAAACTCGGTGCAAAACGGGCCGAGCTGGTTTAAAAGTTCGTGCCACGAAGTCGCGCCGGAATTATTCACAAGAACGCACCCGATCCACCCCATTGGACCCTAAACTCATGTTTTGGTGCGTTCATACAATTTTGGTGCATTTTGGACCGTTTGGTTGACTTACGAAACTCGGTGCAAAATGGGCCGAACTGGTGCAAAAGTTCGTGCCACGAAGTCGCGTCGGAAGTTTTTCGCAACCAACGCACCCAATCCACCTCATGGTACCCTGAACTCATATTTTGGTGCGTTTTGTACATTTTTGGTGCATTTGGGACCGTTTGGTTGCCTTACGAAACTCGGTGCAAAACGGGCCGAACTGGTGCAAAAGTTCGGGCCACGAAGTCGCTTCGAAATTTTCGCAACGAACGCACCTGATCCATCCCATTGGACCCTAAACTCATGTTTTGGTGTATTTCGTACAATTTTGGTGCATTTGGGACCGTTTGGTTGACTTACGAAACTCGGTGCAAAACGGGCCGAGCTGGTTTAAAAGTTCGTGCCACGAAGTCGCGCCGGAATTATTCACAATGAACGCACCCGATCCACCCCATTGGACCCTAAACTCATGTTTTGGTGCGTTCATACAATTTTGGTGCATTTTGGACCGTTTGGTTGACTTACGAAACTCGGTGCAAAATGGGCCGAACTGGTGCAAAAGTTCGTGCCACGAAGTCGCGTCGGAGTTTTTCGCAACCAACGCACCCAATCCACCTCATGGTACCCTGAACTCATATTTTGGTGCGTTTTGTACATTTTTGGTGCATTTGGGACCGTTTGGTTGCCTTACGAAACTCGGTGCAAAACGGGCCGAACTGGTGCAAAAGTTCGGGCCACGAAGTCGCTTCGAAATTTTTCGCAACGAACGCACCTGATCCATCCCATTGGACCCTAAACTCATGTTTTGGTGTATTTCGTACAATTTTGGTGCATTGGGGACTGTTTGGTTGAGTTTCGAAATTCGGTGCAAAATGGGCCGAAATGGTGCAAAAGTTCGTGCCACGAAGTCGCGTCGGAATTTTTTGCAACGAACGCACCCGATCCACCCCATTGGACCCTAAACAAATGTTTTGGTGCATTTCGGACCGTTTAGTTGACTTACGAAACTCGGTGCAAAACGGGCCGAACTGTTGCAAAAGTTCGTGCCACGAAGTCGCGTCAGAAATTTTCGCAATGAACGCACCCGATCCACCCCATTGGACCCTAAACTCATGTTTTGGTGCGTTCGTACAATTTTGGTGCATTTGGGACCGTTTGGTTGACTTACGAAACTCGGTGCAAAATGGGCCGAGCTGGTTTAAAAGTTCGTGCCACGAAGTCGCGCCGGAATTATTCACAATGAACGCACCCGATCCACCCCATTGGACCCTAAACTCATGTTTTGGTGCGTTCATACAATTTTGGTGCATTTTGGACCGTTTGGTTGACTTACGAAACTCGGTGCAAAATGGGCCGAACTGGTGCAAAAGTTCGTGCCACGAAGTCGCGTCGGAGTTTTTCGCAACCAACGCACCCAATCCACCCCATTGGACCCTGAACTCATATTTTGGTGCGTTTTGTACATTTTTGGTGCATTTGGGACCGTTTGGTTGCCTTACGAAACTCAGGTGCAAAACGGGCCGAACTGGTGCAAAAGTTCGGGCCACGAAGTCGCTTCGAAATTTTTCGCAACGAACGCACCTGATCCATCCCATTGGACCCTAAACTCATGTTTTGGTGCATTTCGTACAATTTTGGTGCATTGGGGACTGTTTGGTTGAGTTTCGAAATTCGGTGCAAAACGGGCCGAAATGGTGCAAAAGTTCGTGCCACGAAGTCGCGTCGGAATTTTTCGCAACGAATGCACCCGATCCACCCCATTGGACCCTAAACAAATGTTTTGGTGCATTTCGGAGCCGTTTAGTTGACTTACGAAACTCGGTGCAAAACGGGCCGAACTGGTGCAAAAGTTCGTGCCACGAAGTCACGTCAGAAATTTTCGCAATGAACGCACCCGATCCACCCCATTGGACCCTAAACTCATGTTTTGGTGCGTTCGTACAATTTTGGTGCATTTGGGACCGTTTGGTTGACTTACGAAACTCGGTGCAAAACGGGCCGAGCTGGTTAAAAGTTCGTGCCACGAAGTCGCGCCGGAATTATTCACAATGAACGCACCCGATCCACCCCATTGGACCCTAAACTCATGTTTTGGTGCGTTCATACAATTTTGGTGCATTTTGGACCGTTTGGTTGACTTACGAAACTCGGTGCAAATGGGCCGAACTGGTGCAAAAGTTCGAACCACGAAGTCGCATCGGAAATTTTTCGCAACGAACACACCTGATCTATCCATTGGACCCTAAACTCAGTGTTTGGTGTATTTCGTACAATTTTGGTGCATTGGGGACCTGTTGGTTGAGTTCGAATTCGGTGAAAACTGGGCCGAAATGGTAGCAAAAGTTCGGGCCACGAAGTCGCGTCGGAATTTTTCGCAACGAACGCACCCGATCCACCCCATTGGACCCTAAAAAATGTTTTGGTGCATTTCGGAACGTTTAGTTGACTTACGAAACTCGGTGGCAAAACGGGCCGAAACTTGGGCAAAGTTCGTGCCACGAAGTCGCAGTCAGGAATTTTTCGCAATCAACGCACCCAGATCCACCCATTGGACCCTGAAACTCATGTTTTGGTGCGTTTCGTACAATTTTAGGTGCATTTGGGACCTGTTTGGTGGAGTTACGAAACTCGGTGCAAAACGGGCCGAACTGGTGCAAAAGTTCGGGCCACGAAGTCGCTTTGAAATTTTTCATAACGAACGCACCTGATCCATCCCATTGGACCCAAAACTCATGTTTTGGAGCATTTCGTACAGTTTTGGTGCATTGGGGACCGTTTCGTTGAGTTACGAAATTCGGTACAAAACGGGCCGAAATGGTGCAAAAGTTCGTGCCACGAAGTCACATCGGAATTTTTCGCAACGAACGCACCCGATCCACCCCATTGGACCCTAAACAAATGTTTTTGTGTATTTCGGACCGTTTAGTTGACTTACGAAACTCGGTGCAAAACGGGCCGAACTGGTGCAAAAGTTCGGGCCACAAAGTCGCTTTGAAATTTTTCGCAACGAACGCACCCAATCCACCCCATTGGACCCTAAACTCATGTTTGGTGCATTTCATACAATTTTGGTGCATTTGGGATCGTTTCGTAACTTCATGAAACTCGATGCAAAACAGAGTGAACTGGGGACCATTTGGTGGAGTTACAAAACTCGAAGCAAAACGGGCCGAAATGGTGCAAAAGTTCGTGCCACGAAGTCGCGTCGGAATTTTTCGCATCGAACGCACCCGATCCACCCCATTGGACCCTGAACTCATGTTTTGGTCATTTTGTGCAATTTTGGTGCATTTGGGTCCGTTTGGTTGAGTTACAAAACTCGGTGCAAAATGGGCCGAACTGGTGCAAAAGTTCGGGCCATGAAGTCGCGTCGGAATTTTTCGCAACGAATGCATCCGATCCACCCCATTGGACCCTAAACAATGTTTTGGTGCATTTCTAAAAATTTTGGTGCATTTCTAACCGATTAGTTCACTTACAAAACTCGGTGCAAAACGGGCCGAACTGGTGCAAAAGTTCATGCCACGAAGCGGTGTCGGACTTTTTCGCAACGAACGCACCCGATCCACCCCATTGGACCCTAGAAAATGTTTTGGTACATTTCATAAATTTTTTTTGCATTTGGGACCGTTTAGTTGACTTACGAAACTCGATGCAAAATGGGCCGAACTTGTGCAAAAGTTCATGCCACGAAGCGATGTCAGAATTTTTCGCAACGAATGCAGCCGTCCACCCCATTGGACCCTAAACGCATGTTTGGTGCATTTCGTACAGTTTTGGTGCATTTGGGACCGTTTGGATGACTTACGAAACTCGGTGCAAAATGTTCAAAAGTTCGTGCCACGAAGTTGTGTCAGAAATTTTCGCAATGAACGCACCCGATCCACCCCATTGGACCCTAAACTCATGTTTTGGTGCGTTCGTACAATTTTGGTGCATTTGGGACCATTTAGTTGACCTACGAAACTTGGTGCAAAACGGGCCGAACTGGTGCAAAAGTTCGTGCCATGAAGTCGCGCCGGAATTTTTCATAATGAACGCACCCGATCCACACCTTTGGACCCTAAACAAATGTTTTGCTGCATTTCTAAAAATTTTGGTGCATTTCGGACCATTTAGTTCACTTACGAAACTCGGTGCAAAACGGGCCGAACTGGTGCAAAAGTTCGGGCCACGAAGTCACGTCGGAGTTTTTCGCAACCAACGCACCCAATCCACCTCATGGTACCCTGAACTCATATTTTGGTGCGTTTTGTACATTTTTGGTGCATTTGGGACCGTTTGGTTGCCTTACGAAACTCGGTGCAAATCGGGCCGAAGTGGTGCAAAAGTTCGGGCCACGAAGTCGCTTTGAAATTTTTGGCAACGAACGCACCTGATCCATCCCATTGGACCCTAAACTCATGTTTTGGTGCATTTTGTACAATTTTGGTGCATTGGGGACTGTTTGGTTGAGTTTCGAAATTCGGTGCAAAACGGGCCGAAATGGTGCAAAAGTTCGTGCCACGAAGTCGCGTCGGAATTTTTCGCAACGAACGCACCCGATCCACCCCATTGGACCCTAAAGAAATGTTTTGGTGCATTTCGGAACGTTTAGTTGACTTATGAAACTCGGTGCTAAACGGGCCGAACTGGTGCAAAAGTTCGTGCCACGAAGGCACGTCGGAATTTTTCGCAACAAACGCACCCGATCCACCCCATTGGACCCTAAACAAATGTTTTTGTGTATTTCGGACCGTTTGTTGACTTACGAAACTCGGTGCAAAACGGGCTGAACTGGTGCAAAAGTTCGGGCCACAAAGTCGCTTCGAAATTTTTCGCAACGAACGCACCCAATCCACCCCATTGGACCCTAAACTCATGTTTGGTGTATTTCATACAATTTGGTGAACTGGGGACCATTTGGTGGAGTTACAAAACTCGATGCAAAACGGGCCGAAATGGTGCAAAAGTTCGTGCCACGAAGTCGCGTCAGAATTTTTTGCATCAAACGCACCCGATGCACCCCATTGGACCCTGAACTCATGTTTTGGTCATTTTGTATAATTTTGGTGCATTTGGGTCCGTTTGGTTGAGTTACAAAACTCGGTGCAAAATGGGCCGAAATGGTGCAAAAGTTCGTGCCATGAAGTCGCGTCGGAATTTTTCGCAACGAACGCACCCGATCCACCCCATTGGACCCTAAAACAAATGTTTTGGTGCATTTCGGACCGTTTAGTTGACTTACGAAACTCGGTGCAAAACGGGCCGAACTTTTGCAAAAGTTCGTGCCACGAAGTCGCGTCAGAAATTTTCGCAATGAACGCACCCGATCCACCCCATTGGACCCTAAACTCATGTTTTGGTGCGTTCGTACAATTTTGGTGCATTTGGGACCGTTGGTTGACTTACGAAACTCGGTGCAAAACGGGCCGAGCTGGTTTAAAAGTTCGTGCCACGAAGTCGCGCCGGAATTATTCACAATGAACGCACCGATCCACCCCATTGGACCCTAAACTCATGTTTTGGTGCGTTCATACAATTTTGGTGCATTTTGGACCGTTTGGTTGACTTACGAAACTCGGTGCAAAATGGGCCGAACTGGTGCAAAAGTTCGTGCCACGAAGTCGCGTCGGAGTTTTTCGCAACCAACGCACCCAATCCACCCCATTGGACCCTGAACTCATATTTTGGTGCGTTTTGTACAATTTTGGTGCATTTGGGACCGTTTCGGTTGCCTTACGAAACTCGGTGCAAAACGGGCCGAACTGGTGCAAAAGTTCGGGCCACGAAGTCGCTTCGAAATTTTTCGCAACGAACTCACCTGATCCATCCCATTGGACCCTAAACTCATGTTTTGGTGCATTTCGTACAATTTTGGTGCATTGGGGACTGTTTGGTTGAGTTTCGAAATTCGGTGCAAAATGAGCCGAAATGGTGCAAAAGTTCGTGCCACGAAGTCGCGTCCGAATTTTTTGCAACGAACAGCACCCGATCCACCCCATTGGACCCTAAACAAATGTTTTGGTGCATTTCGGACCGTTTAGTTGACTTACGAAACTCGGTGCAAAACGGGCCGAACTTGGTGCAAAAGTTCGTGCCACGAAGTCGCGTCAGAAATTTTCGCAATGAACGCACCCGATCCACCCCATTGGACCCTAAACTCATGTTTTGGTGCGTTCGTACAATTTTGGTGCATTTGGGACCGTTTGGTTGACTTACGAAACTCGGTGCAAAACGGGCCGAGCTGGTTGCAAAAGTTCGTGCCACGAAGTCGCGTCGGAATTATTCACAATGAACGCACCCGATCCACCCCATCGGACCCTAAACTCATGTTTTGGTGCGTTCATACAATTTTGGTGCATTTTGGACCGTTTGGTTGACTTACGAAACTCGGTGCAAAATGGGCCGAACTGGTGCAAAAGTTCGTGCCACGAAGTCGCGTCGGAGTTTTTCGGCAACCAACGCACCCAATCAACCTCATTGTACCCTGAACTCATATTTTGGTGTGTTTTGTACATTTTTGGTGCATTTGGGACCGTTTGGTTGCCTTACGAAACTCGGTGCAAATCGGGCCGAACTGGTGCAAAAGTTCGGGCCACGAAGTCGCTTCGAAATTTTTGGCAACGAACGCACCTGATCCATCCCATTGGACCCTAAACTCATGTTTTGGTGCATTTTGTACAATTTTGGTGCATTGGGGACTGTTTGGTTGAGTTTCGAAATTCGGTGCAAAACGGGCCGAAATGGTGCAAAAGTTCGTGCCACGAAGTCGCGTCGGAATTTTTCGCAACGAATGCACCCGATCCACCTCATTGGACCCTAAACAAATGTTTTGGTGCATTTCGGAGCGTTTAGTTGACTTACGAAACTCGGTGCAAAACGGGCCGAACCGGTGCAAAAGTTCGTGCCACGAAGTCACGTCAGAAATTTTCGCAATGAACGCACCCGATCCACCCCATTGGACCCTAAACTCATGTTTTGGTGCGTTCGTACAATTTTGGTGCATTTGGGACCGTTTGGTTGACTTACGAAACTCGGTGCAAAACGGGCCGAGCTGGTGCAAAAGTTCGTGCCACGAAGTCGCGCCAGATTTATTCACAATGAACGCACCCGATCCACCCCATTGGACCCTAAACTCATGTTTTGGTGCGTTCATACAATTTTGGTTGCATTTTGGACCGTTTGGTTGACTTACAGAAACTCGGTGCAAAATGGGCCGAACTGGTGCAAAAGTTCGTGCCACGAAGTCGCGTCGGAAGTTTTTCGCAACCAAACGCACACAATCCATCCCATTGGACCCTGAACTCATAGTTTTGGTGGCTTTTGTACATTTTTGGTGGGCATTGGGACCGTTTGGTTGCCTTACGAAACTCGGTGCAAAACGGGCCGAAACTGGTGCAAAGTTCGGGCCACGAAGTCGCTTCGAAATTTTCGCAACGAACGCAACCCTGATCCATCCCCATTGGACCCTAAACTCATGTTTTGGTGCGTTCGTACATTTTGGTGCATTTGGGACCGTTTGGTTGACTTACGAAACTCGGTGCAAAATGGGCCGAACTGGTGCAAAGTTCGTGCCACGAAGTCGCATCGGAATTTTCGCAATGAACGCACCCGATCCACCCCATTGGACCCTAAACTCATGTTTTGGTGCGTTCAGTACAATTTTGGTGCATTTGGGACCGTTTGGGGGAGTTACGAAACTCGGTGCAAAACGTGCTGAACTGGTGCAAAAGTTCGGGCCACAAAGTCGCTTTGAAATTTTTCATAACGAACGCACCTGATCCATCCCATTGGACCCAAAACTCATGTTTTGGAGCATTTTGTACAATTTTGGTGCATTGGGGACCGTTTGGTTGAGTTACGAAATTCGGTACAAAACGGGCCGAAATGGTGCAAAAGTTCGTGCCACGAAGTCACGTCGGAATTTTTCGCAACGAACGCACCCGATCCACCCCATTGGACCCTAAACAAATGTTTTTGTGTATTTCGGACCGTTTAGTTGACTTACGAAACTCGGTGCAAAACAGGCCGAACTGGTGCAAAAGTTCGGGCCACAAAGTCGCTTCGAAATTTTTCGCAACGAACGCACCCAATCCACCCCATTGGACCCTAAACTCATGTTTGGTGCATTTCATACAATTTTGGTGCATTTGGGATCGTTTCGTAACTTCATGAAACTCGATGCAAAACAGAGTGAACTGGGGACCATTTGGTGGAGTTACAAAACTCGAAGCAAAACGGGCCGAAATGGTGCAAAAGTACGTGCCACGAAGTCGCGTCGGAATTTTTCGCATCGAACGCACCCGATCCACCCCATTGGACCCTGAACTCATGTTTTGGTCATTTTGTACAATTTTGGTGCATTTGGGTCCGTTTGGTTGAGTTACAAAACTCGGTGCAAAATGGGCCGAAATGGTGCAAAAGTTCGGGCCATGAAGTCGCGTCGGAATTTTTCGCAACGAATGCATCCGATCCACCCCATTGGACCCTAAACAAATGTTTTGGTGCATTTCTAAAAATTTTGGTGCATTTCTAACCGATTAGTTCACTTACAAACTCAGTGCAAAACGGGCCGAACTGGTGCAAAAGTTCATGCCACGAAGCGTGTCGGACTTTTTCGCAACGAACGCACCCGATCCACCCCATTGGACCCTCGAAAAATGTTTTGGTACATTTCATAAATTTTTTTTTGCATTTGGGACCGTTTAGTTGACTTACGAAACTCGATGCAAAATGGGCCGAACTGTGCAAAAGTTCATGCCACGAAGCGATGTCAGAATTTTTCGCAACGAATGCAGCCGTTCCACCCCATTGGACCCTAAACGCATGTTTGGTGCATTTCGTACAGTTTTGTGCATTTGGGACCGTTTGGATGACTTACGAAACTCGGTGCAAAATGTTCAAAAGTTCGTGCCACGAAGTGTGTCAGAAATTTTCGCAATGAACGCACCCGATCCACCCCATTGGACCCTAAACTCATGTTTTGGTGCGTTCGTACAATTTTTGTGCATTTGGGACCATTTGGTTGACCTACGAAACTTGGTGCAAAACGGGCCGAACTGGTGCAAAAGTTCGTGCCATGAAGTCGCGCCGGAATTTTTCATAATGAACGCACCCGATCCACCCCTTTGGACCCTAAACTCATGTTTTGGTGCATTCATACAATTTTGGTGCATTTTGGCACCGTTTGGTTGACTTACGAAACTCGGTGCAAAATGGGCCGAACTGGTGCAAAAGTTTGTGCCACGAAGTCGCGTTGGAGTTTTTCGCAACCAACGCACCCAATCCACCCCATTGACCCTGAGCTCATATTTTGGTGCGTTTTGTACATTTTTGGTGCATTTGGGACCGTTTGGTTGCCTTACGAAACTCGGTGCAAAACGGGCCGAACTGGTGCAAAAGTTCGGACCACGAAGTCGCTTCGAAATTTTACGCAATGAACGCACCTGATCCATCCCATTGGACCCTAAACTCGTGTTTTGGTGCATTTCGTACAATTTTGGTGCATTGGGGACCGTTTGGTTGAGTTTCGAAATTCGGTGAAAACAGGGCGAAATGGTGCAAAAGTTCGGGCCACGAAGTCGCGTCGGAATTTTTCGCAACGAACGCACCCGATCCACCCCATTGGACCCTAAACAAATGTTTTGGTGCATTTCGGAACGTTTAGTTGACTTACGAAACTCGGTGCTAAACGGGTCGAACTGGTGCAAAAGTTCGTGCCACGAAGTCGCATCGGATTTTTTTGCAACCAACGCACCCAATCCACCCCATTGGACCCTGAACTCATGTTTTGGTGCGTTTTGTACAATTTTAGTGCATTTGGGACTGTTTGGTGGAGTTACGAAACTCGGTGCAAAACGGGCCGAACTGGTGCAAAAGTTCGGGCCACGAAGTCGCTTGAAATTTTCATAACGAACGCACCTAATCCATCCCATTGGACCCAAACTCATGTTTTGGAGCATTTCGTACAGTTTTGGTGCATTGGGGACCGTTTGGTTGAGTTACGAAATTCGGTACAAAACGGGCCGAAATGGTGCAAAAGTTCGTGCCACGAAGTCACGTCGGAATTTTTCGCAACGAACGCACCCGATCCACCCCATTGGACCCTAAACAAATGTTTTTGTGTATTTCGGACCGTTTAGTTGACTTACGAAACTCGGTGCAAAACGGGCCGAAATGGTGCAAAAGTTCGGGCCACGAAGTCGCTTCGAAATTTTTCGCAACGAACCACCTGATCCATCCCATTGGACCCTAAAACTCATGTTTTGGTGTATTTCGTACAATTTTGGTGCATTGGGGGACTGTTTGGTTGAGTTTCGAAATTCGGTGGCAAAATGGGCCGAAATGGTGCAAAGTTCGTGCCACGAAGTCGCGTCGGAATTTTTTTGCAACGAACGCACCCGATCCACCCCATTGGACCCTAAAACAAAATGTTTTGGTGCATTTCGGACCGTTTAGTTGACTTACGAAACTCGGTGCAAAACGGCCGAACTTTTGCAAAAGTTCTTGCCACGAAGTCCGCGTCAGAAATTTCGCAATGAACGCAACCCGATCCACCCCATTGGACCCTAAACGGCATGTTTTGGTGCGTTCGACAATTTTGGTGCATTTGGGACCGGTTGGTTGACTTACGAAACTTGGTGCAAAACGGGCCGAACTGGTGCAAAAGTTCGTGCCATGAAGTCGCGCCGGAATTTTTCATAATGAACGCACCCGATCCACCCCTTTGGACCCTAAACTCATGTTTTGGTGCGTTCATACAATTTTGGTGCATTTTGGACCGTTTGGTTGACTTACGAAACTCGGTGCAAAATGGGCCAAACTGGTGCAAAAGTTTGTGCCACGAAGTCGCGTTGGAGTTTTTCGCAACCAACGCACCCAATCCACCCCATTGGACCCGGAGCTCATATTTTGGTGCGTTTTGTACATTTTTGGTGCATTTGGGACCATTTGGTTGCCTTACGAATCTCGGTGCAAAATGGGCCGAACTGGTGCAAAAGTTCGGACCACGAAGTCGCTTCGAAATTTTTCGCAACGAACGCACCTGATCCATCCCATTGGACCCTAAACTCATGTTTTGGTGCATTTCGTACAATTTTGGTGCATTTGGGACCATTTGGTTGACTTACGAAACTCAGTGCAAAACGGGCCGAGCCGGTGCAAAAGTTCGTGCCACGACGTCGCGCCGGAAATTTTCACAATGAACGCACCCGATCCACCCCATTGGACCCTAAACTCATGTTTTGGTGCGTTCATACAATTTTGGTGCATTTTGGACCGTTTGGTTGACTTACGAAACTCGGTGCAAAATGGGCCGAACTGGTACAAAAGTTCGAGCCACGAAGTCGCATCGGAATTTTTCGCAACCAACGCACCCAATCCACCCCATTGGACCCTGAACTCATGATTTGGTGCGTTTTGTACAATTTAAGTGCATTTGGGACTGTTTGGTGGAGTTACGAAACTCGGTACAAAACGGGCCGAACTGGTGCAAAAGTTCGGGCCACGAAGTCGCGTCGGAATTTTTCGCAACAAAACACACCCGATCCACCCCATTGGACCCTAAACAAATGTTTTGGTGCATTTCAGACTGTTTAGTTGACTTACGAAACTCGGTGCAAAACGGGCCGAACTGGTGCAAAAGTTCGTGCCACGAAGTCGCGTCAGAAATTTTCGCAATGAACACACCCGATCCATCCCATTGGACCCTAAACTCATGTTTTGGTGCATTCGTACAATTTTGGTGCATTTGGGACCGTTTGGTTGACTTACGAAACTCAGGTGCAAAACGGGCCGAGCTGGTGCAAAAGTTCGTGCCACGAAGTCGCACCGGAATTTTTCACAATGAATGCACCCGAACCACCCCATTGGACCCTAAACTCATGTTTTGGTGCGTTCATACAATTTTGGTGCATTTTGGAACGTTTGGTTGACTTACGAAACTCGGTGCAAAATGGGCCGAATTGGTGCAAAAGTTCGATGCCACGAAGTCGCGTCGGATTTTTTTGCAATCAACGCACCCAATCCACCCCATTGGACCCTAAACTCATGTTTTAGTGCGTTTTGTACATTTTAGGTCCATTTGGGACAGTTTGGTGGAGTTACGAAACTCGGTGCAAAACGGGCCGAACTGGTGCAAAAGTTCGGGCCACGAAGTCGCTTCGAAATTTTTCACAACGAACGCACCTTGATCCATCCCTTTGGACCCTAAACTCATGTTTTGGAGCATTTTGTACAATTTGGTGCATTGGGGACCGTTTGGTTGAGTTACGAAATTCGGTGCAAAACGGGCCGAAATGGTGCAAAAGTTCGTGCCACGAAGTCGCGTCGGAATTTTTCGCAACGAACGCACCCGATCCACCCCGTTGGACCCTAAACAAATGTTTTGGTGCATTTCGGACCGTTTAGTTGACTTACGAAACTCGGTGCAAAACGTGCCGAACTGGTGCAAAAGTTCGGGCCACGAAGTTGCTTCGAAATGTTCGCAACGAACGCACCCGATCCACCCCATTGGACCCTAAACTCATGTTTTGGTGCGATTCGTAGAATTTTGGTGCATTGGGGACCATTTGGTGGAGTTACAAAACTCGGTGCAAAAACGGGCCGAAATGGTGCAAAAGTTCGTGCCACGAAGTCGCGTCGGAATTTTTCGCATCGAACGCACCCGATCCACCCCATTGGACCCTGAACTCATGTTCTGGTCATTTTGTACAATTTTGGTGCAATTGGGACCGTTTGGTGGAGTTACGAAACTCGGTGCAAAATGGGCCGAAATGGTGCAAAAGTTCGTGCCATGAAGTCACGTCAGAATTTTTCGCAACGAATGCACCCGAACCACCCCATTGGACCCTAAACAAATGTTTTGGTGCATTTCAAAAATTTTGGTGCATTTCGGACCATTTGTTCACTTACGAAACTCGGTGCAAAACGGGCCGAACTGGTGCAATGCCACGAAGCGGTGTCGGACTTTTTCGCAACAAACGCACCCGATCTACCCCATTGGACCCTAAAAAAATGTTTTGGTACATTTCATTTTTTTTGCATTTGGGACCGTTTAGTTGACTTACGAAACTCGATGCAAAACGGGTCGAACTGGTGCAAAAGTTCGTGCCACGAAGCGATGTCGGAATTTTTAACGAATGCACCCGTTCCACCCCATGGGACGCCTAAACTGCATGTTGGTGGGCATTCATACAATTTTGGTGGGCATTGGGACCGTTTGGATGACTTACGAAACTCGGTGCAAAATGTGCAAAAGTTCGTGGCCACGAAGTTGTGTCAGAAATTTTCGCACTGAAAGCACCCGATCCACCCCATTGGACCCTAAACTCATGTTTTGGTGCATTCGTTCAATTTTGGTGCATTTGGGGGACCGTTTGGTTGACCTACGAAACGTGGTGGCAAAACGGGCCGAACTGGTGGCAAAAGTTCGTGCACGAAGTCGCGCCAGCAATTTTTTCATAATGAACGCACCCGAGCCACCCCATTTGACCCGAAACTCATGTTTTGGGCGCGTTCAGACAATTTTGGTGGGCATTTTGGACCGTTTGGTGACTTACGAAAGTCGGTGCAAAATGGGCCGAACTGGTGCAAGGGGTCGTGCCACGAAGTCGCGTCGGAGTTTTCGCAACCAACGCACCCAATCCACCCCATTGGACCCTGAACTCATATTTTGCTGTGTTTTGTACATTTTTGGTGCATTTGGGACCGTTTGGTTGCCTTACGAAACTCGGTGCAAAACGGGCCGAACTGGTGCAAAAGTTCGGGCCACGAACGAAATTTTTTGCAACGAACGCACCTGATCCATTCCATTGGACCCTAAACTCATGTTTTGGTGCATTTCGTACAATTTTGGTGCATTGGGACCGTTTGGTTGAGTTACGAAATTCGGTGCCAAACGGGCCGAAATGGTGCAAAAGTTCGTGGCACGAAGTCGCGTCGGAATTTTTCGCAACAAACGCACCCGATCCACCCCATTGAACCCTAAACAAATGTTTTGGTGCATTTCGGACCGTTTAGTTGACTTACGAAACTCGATGCAAAACGGGCCGAACTCGTGCAAAAGTTCATGCCACGAAGTCGCGTCAGAAATTTTCGCAATGAACGCACCCGATCAACCCGATTGGACCCTAAACTCATGTTTTGGTGCATTCGTACAATTTTGGTGCATTTGGGACCGTTTGGTTGACTTACGAAACTCGGTGCAAAACGGGCCGAGCTGGTGCAAAAGTTTGTGCCACGAAGTCGCGCCGGAATTTTTCACAATGAACGCACCCGATCCACCCCAATGGACCCTAAACTCATGTTTTGGTGCGTTCATACAATTTTGGTGCATTTTGGACCGTTTGGTTGACTTACGAAACTCGGTGCAAAATGGTCCGAACTGGTGCAAAAGTTCGTGCCACGAAGTCGCGTCGGAGTTTTTTCGCAACCAACGCACCCAATCCACCCCATTGGACCCTGAACTCATATATTGCTGCGCTTTGTACATTTTTGGTGCATTTGGGACCGTTTGGTTGCCTTACGAAACTCGGTGCAAAACGGGCCGAACTGGTGCAAAAGTTCGGGCCACGAAGTCGCGTCAGAATTTTTCGCAATGAACGCACCGGATAGACCCCATTGGACCCTAAACTCATGTTTTTGTGTTTTCGTACAATTTTGGTGCATTTGGGACCTTTGGTTCACTTTTGAAACTAGGCGCAAACGGGCCCGAACTGGTGCAAAAGTTCGTGCACGAAGTCGCGTCGGAATTTTCCGCAACCAACGAACCAAATCCACCCCATTAGACCCTGAACTCTTGTTTTGGTGCGTTTTGTACAATTTTGGTTCATTTGGGGACCGTTTGGCTGAGTTACGAAACTCGGTGCAAAACGGGCCGAACTGATGCAAAAGTTCGGGCCATGAAATCGCTGCGAAATTTTCGCAACGAACGCACCTGATCCACCCCATTGGACCCTAAACTCAAGTTTTGGTGCATTTCGTACAATTTTGGTGCATTGGGGACCAGTTGGTGGAGTTACAAAACTCGGTGCAAAAACGGGCCGAAATGGTGCAAAAGTTCGTGCCACGAAGCCTCGTCGGAATTTTTTGCAACTAACGCACCCGATCCACTCCATTGGACCCTATACCAATGTTTTAGGCATTCCATAAATTTGGTGCATTTGGGACCGTTAGTTGACTTAAGAAACTCGGTGCAAAACGGGCCGAACTGGTGCAAAAGTTCGTGCCACGAAGTCGCGTCAGAATTTTTCACATTGAACGCACCCGATCCACCCCAATGGACCCTGAACTCATGTTTTGGTGCATTCGTACAATTTTGGTGCATTTGGAACTGTTTGGTTGACTTACGAAACTCGGTGCAAAACGGGCCTAGCTGGTGCAAAAGTTCGTGCCACGAAGTCGCGCCGGAAATTTTCACAATGAATGCACCCGATCCACGCCATTGGACCCTAAACTCATGTTTTGGTGCGTTCATACAATTTTGGTGCATTTCGGACTGTTTGGTTGACTTACGAAACTCGGTGCAAAATGGGCCGAATTGGTGCAAAAGGTCGTGCCACGAAGTCGCGTCGGATTTTTTTGCAATCAACGCACCCAATCCACCCCATTGGACCCTGAACTCATGTTTTGGTGCGTTTTGTACAATTTTAGTGCATTTGGGACTGTTTGGTGGAGTTACAAAACTCGGTGCAAAACGGGCCGAACTGGTGCAAAAGTTCGGGCCACGAAGTCGCTTCGAAATTTTTCGCAACGAACGCACCCGATCCATCCCTTTGGACCCTAAACTCATGTTTTGGTGCATTTTGTACAATTTTGGTGCATTGGGGACCGTTTGGTTGAGTTACGAAATTCGGTGCAAAACGGGCCGAAATGGTGCAAAAGTTCGTGCCACGAAGTCGCGTCGGAATTTTTCGCAACGAACGCACCCGATCCACCCCCGTTGGACCCTAAACAAATGTTTTGGTGCATTTCGGACCGTTTAGTTGACTTACAAAACTCGGTGCAAAACGTGCCGAACTGGTGCAAAAGTTCGGGCCACGAAGTTGCTTCGAAATGTTTCGCAACGAACGCACCCGATGCACCCCATTGGACCCTAAACTCATGTTTTGGTGCGTTTCGTAGAATTTTGGTGCATTGGGGACCATTTGGTGGAGTTACAAAACTCGGTGCAAAACGGGCCGGAATGGTGCAAAAGTTCGTGCCACGAAGTCGCGTCGGAATTTTTCGCATCGAACGCACCCGATCCACCCCATTGGACCCTGAACTCATGTTTTGGTCATTTTGTATAATTTTGGTGCAATTGGGACCGTTTGGTTGAGTTACGAAACTCGGTGCAAAATGGGCCGAAATGGTGCAAAAGTTCGTGCCATGAAGTCGCGTCAGAATTTTTCGCAACGAATGCACCCAAACCACCCCATTGGACCCTAAACAAATGTTTTGGTGCATTTCAAAAAATTTTGGTACATTTCGGACCATTTAGTTCACTTACGAAACTCGGTGCAAAACGGGCCGAACTGGTGCAATGCCACGAAGCGGTGTCGGACTTTTTCGCAACAAACACACCCGATCTACCCCATTGGACCCTAAAAAAATGTTTTGGTACATTTCATAATTTTTTTTGCATTTGGGACCGTTTAGTTGACTTACGAAACTCGATGCAAAACGGTCGAACTGGTGCAAAAGTTCGTGCCACGAAGCGATGTCGGAATTTTTAACAACGAATGCACCCGTTCCACCCCATTGGACCCGAAACGCATGTTTGGTGCATTTCATACAATTTTGGTGCATTTGGGACCGTTTGGATGACTTACGAAACTCGGTGCAAAATGTGCAAAAGTTCGTGCCACGAAGTTGTGTCAGAAATTTTCGCAATGAAAGCACCCGATCCACCCCATTGGACCCTAAACTCATGTTCTGGTGCATTCATTCAATTTTGGTGCATTTGGGACCGTTTGGTTGACCTACGAAACTTGGTGCAAAACGGGCCGAACTGGTGCAAAAGTTCGTGCCACGAAGTCACGCCGCAATTTTTCATAATGAACGCACCCGATCCACCCCATTTGACCCTAAACTCATGTTTTGGTGCGTTCATACAATTTTGGTGCATTTTGGGACCGTTTGGTTGACTTACGAAAGTCGGTGCAAAATGGGTCGAACTGGTGCAAAGGTTCGTGCCACGAAGTCGCGTCGGAGTTTTTTGTAACCAACGCACCCAATCCACCCATTGGACCCTGAACTCATATTTTGCTGTGTTTTGTACATTTTTGGTGCATTTGGGACCGTTTGGTTGCCTTGCGAAACTCGGTGCAAAACGGGCCGAACAGGTGCAAAAGTTCGGGCCACGAAGTCGCGTCGGAATTTTTCGCAACGAACGCACCCGATCCACCCCATTGAACCCTAAACAAATGTTTTGGTGCATTTCGGACCGTTAGTTGACTTACGAAACTCGGTGCAAAACGGGCCGAACTCGTGCAAAAGTTCATGCCACGAAGTCGCGTCAGAAATTTTCGCAATGAACGCACCCGATCAACCCGATTGGACCCTAAACTCATGTTTTGGTGCATTCGTACAATTTTGGTGCATTTGGGACCGTTTGGTTGACTTACGAAACTCGGTGCAAAACGGGCCGAGCTGGTGCAAAAGTTTGTGCCACGAAGTCGCGCCGGAATTTTTCACAATGAACGCACCCGATCCACCCCATTGGACCCTAAACTCATGTTTTGGTGCGTTCATACAATTTTGGTGCATTTTGGACCGTTTGGTTGACTTACGAAAGTAGGTGCAAAATGGGCCGAACTGGTGCAAAAGTCCGTGCCACGAAGTCGCGTCGGAGTTTTTCGCAAACAACGCACCCAATCCACCCCATTGGACCCTGAACTCATATATTGCTGCGTTTTGTACATTTTTTGGTGCATTTGGGACCGTTTGGTTGCCTTACGAAACTCGGTGCAAAATGGGCCGAACTGGTGCAAAAGTACGGGCCACGAACGAATTTTTTCGCAACGAACACACCTGATCCATTCCATTGGACCGTAAATGCATGTTTTGGTGCATTTCATATAATTTGGTGCATTTGGGACCGTTTGGATGACTTACGAAACTCGGTGCAAAATGTGCAAAAGTTCGTGCAACGAAGTTGTGTCAGAAATTTTCGCAATGAATGCACCCGATCCACCCCATTGGACCCTAAAACTCATGTTTTGGTGCGTTCATTCCATTTTGGTGCATTTGGGACCGTTTGGTTGACCTACGAACTTGGTGCAAAACGGGCCGAACTGGTGCAAAAGTTCGTGCCACGAAGTCGCGCCGCAGTTTTTCATAATGAACGCACCCGATCCACCCCATTTGACCCTAAACTCATGTTTTGGTGCGTTCATACAATTTTGGTGCATTTTGGACCGTTTGGTTGACTTACGAAAGTCGGTGCAAATGGGCCGAACTGGAGCAAAAGTTCGTGCCACGAAGTCGCGTCGGAGTTTTTTCGCAACCAACGCACCCAATCCACCCCATTGGACCCTGAACTCATATTTTGCTGCGTTTTGTACATTTTTGGTGCATTTGGGACCGCTTGGTTGCCTTATGAAATTCGGTGCAAAACGGGCCGAACTGGTGCAAAAGCTCGGGCCACGAACGAAATTTTTCGCAATGATCGCACCTGATCCATTCCATTGGACCCTAAACTCATGTTTTGGTTGCATTTCGTACAATTTTGGTGCATTGGGGACCGTTTGGTTGAGTTACCAAATTCGGTGCCAAACGGCCGAAATGGTGCAAAAGTTCGTGCCACGAAGTCGCGTCGGAATTTTTCGCAACGAACGCACCCGATCCACCCCATTGAACCCTAAACAAAGTTTTGGTGCATTTCAGGACCGTTTAGTTGACTTACGAAACTCGGTGCAAAACAGGCCGAACTCGTGCAAAAGTTGGTGCCACGAAGTCGCGTTAGAAATTTTCGCAATGAACGCACCCGATCCACCCCATTGGACCCTAAACTCATGTTTTGGTGCGTTCATACAATTTTGGTGCATTTTGGACCGTTTGGTTGACTTACAAAAGTCGGTGCAAAATGGGCCGAACTGGTGCAAAAGTTCGTGCCACGAAGTCGCGTCGAGAGTTTTTCGCAACCAACGCACCCAATCCACCCCATTGCACCCTGAACTCATATTTTGCTGCGTTTGTATCATTTTTGGTGCATTTGGGACCGCTTGGTTGCCTTATGAAATTCGGTGGCAAAACGGGCCGAACTGGTGCAAAAGCTCGGGCCACGAACGGAAATTTTTCGCAACGATCGCACCTGATCCATTCCATTGGACCCTAAACTCATGTTTTGGTGCATTTCGTACAATTTTGGTGCATTGGGGACCGTTTGGTTGAGTTACCAAATTCGGTGCCAAACGGGCCGAAATGGTGCAAAAGTTCGTGCCACGAAGTCGCGTCAGAAATTTTCGCAATGAACGCACCCGATCCACCCCATTGGACCCTAAACTCATGTTTTGGTGCGTTCATACAATTTTGGTGGCATTTTGGACCGTTTGGTTGACTTACAAAAGTCGGTGCAAAATGGGCCGAACTGGTGCAAAAGTTCGTGCCACGAAGTCGCGTCGGAGTTTTTCGCAAACCAAACGCACCCAATCCACCCCATTGGACCCTGAACTCATATTTTGCTCTTTTTGTACATTTTTGGTGCATTTGGGACCGCTTGGTTGCCTTATGAAATTCGGTGCAAAACGGGCCGAACTGGTGCAAAAGCTCGGGCCA
>NW_024376699.1:0-30999 GCF_016808335.1 Panicum virgatum
TAACAAGACATCGTGGGCACGAACTTTTGCATTAATTGCACCAGTTGGCGCGTTTTGCAGAAGTTTCGTGCAGTAGCAAAATGGTCCCAAATGCACGCGAAACGGAAAGAAACGCACAAAACATGAGTTTAGGGTCAATGGTGTGATCGGGAGCGTTCGTTGCGAAAAATTTCTAACAAGACATCGCGGAACGAACTTTTGCATTAATTGCACAGTTGGCCGTTTTGCAGCAAGTTTTGTGGAGTGGCAAAACGGTCCCAAATGCAGGCGAACGGAAATAAACGCACAAAAAACATGAGTTTAGGGTTAATGGTGTGGATCGGGAGCGTTCGTTGCGAAAAATTCTAACAAAACATCGGCACGAACTTTTGCATTAATTGCACCAGTTTGGCGCGTTTTGCAGTTCGTGCAGTAGCAAAATGGTCCCAAATGCACGCAACAAAGAAAAACAAAAAAATGAGTTTAGGGTCGTGTGGATCGGGAGCGTTCGTGCGAAAAATTCTAACAAGACATCCGGCACGAACTTTTTGCATTAATTGCACCAGCTTGGCTCGTTTTGCACCAAGTTTTGTGCAATAGCAAAATTCCAAATGGACCCAAAGGAAAGAAACGCACCAAAACATGAGTTTAGGGTGCAATGTGTGGATCGGAGTGTTTATTGCGAAAAATTCTAACAAGACATCGGGGCACGAACTTTTGCATTAATTGCACCAGTTTGGCGCTTTTGTCAAGTTTCTGCAGTAGCAAAAACTCCAAATGCACGCGAACGGAAAGAATGCACAAACATGAGTTTAGGGTCCAATGGGTGTGATCGGAGCGTTCGTTGCGAAAAATTCTAACAAGACATCGCGCGAACTTTTGCATTAATTGCAAGCCAGTTTGGCGCGTTTTCAGCAAGTTTTGTGCAGTGGCAAACGGTCCCAAATGCAGGCAACGAAAAGAAACGCACAAAAACATGAGTTTAGGGTCAATGGTGTGGATCGGAGCGTTCGTTGCGAAAAATTCTAACAAGATATCGCGGCACGAACTTTTGTATTACTTGCACCAGTTGGCGAGCTTTTGCAGGCAAGTTTCGTGCCAGCAGCAAAATGGTCCCCCAAATGCACGCGAACGGAAAGGAAACACACAAAAACATGAGTTTAGGGTCCACTGGTGTGGATTTGGGAGCGTTCCTTCCCTTGTGAAAAAATTCTAACAAGGACATCGCGGCGACGAACTTTTGCATTAAGTGCACCAGTTTTGCGCGTTTTGCAGCAAGTTTTGTGCAGTAGCCAAATGGATCCCAAATGACTGCGAACGGAAATGAAATGCCACAAAAAACATGAGTTTAGGGGTCCAATGGTTGTGGATCGGGAGCGTTCGTTGCGGCAACATTCTAACAAGACATCACGGCACGAACTTCTGCATTAATTGCACGAGTTGGGGCTCGTTTTGGTAGCAAGTTTGTGCAATAGCAAAACGGTAAAAAATGCACTCAAACGGAAAGAAACGCACCAAAACCTGAGTTTATGGTGTGGATCATGAGCATTCGTTACGAAAATTCTTACAAGACATCGCGACACGAACTTTGTTTTAATTGCCACCAGCTTGGCACGTTTTGCACCAAGTTTCGTGCAATAGCAAAATGGTTCCAAATGGACCCAAACGGAAAGAAACGCACCAAAACATGAGTTTAGAGTGCAATGTTGTGATCGGAGTGTTCGTTGCGAAAAAATTCTAACAAAACAAGCGTGGCACAAAATGTTGCCATTAATAGCACCAGTTTGGCTCGTTTGTAGCAAGTTTTCGTGCAGTAGCAAATGGTCCCAAATGCACGCGAACAGAAAGAAACAACAAAAAAAATGAGTTTAGGGTCCAATGGTGTGGATCGTGAGCGTTCGTTGCGAAAAAATTCTAACAAGACATCGCGGCACGAACTTTTGCATTAATTGCACCAGCTTGGCTCGTTTTGCACCAAGTTTTGTGCAATAGCAAAACAGTTCCAAATGTACCCAAACGGAAAGAAACGTACCAAAACATGAGTTTAGGGTGTAATGTTGTGGATCAGGAGTGTTTGTTGTGAAAAATTCTAACAAGACATCGGGGCACGAACTTTTGCATTAATTGCACCAGTTTGGCGCATTTTGCAGCAAGTTTCGTGCTGTAGAAAAACGGTCCTAAATGCACGCGAACGGATAGATAATGCACAGAACATGAGTTTAGGGTCCAATGGTGTGAATCGGGAGCGTTCGTTGCGAAAAATTCTAACAAGACATCGGGGGCGCGAACTTTGCCTTAATTGCACCAGTTTGACGCGTTTTGCAGCAAGTTTTGTGCAGTGGTTAAACGGTCCCAAATGCACGCGAACGGAAACAAACACACAAAATCATGAGTTTAGGTTCCAATGGTGTGGATCAGGAGCGTTCGTTGCGAAAAATTCAAACAAGATATCGGGGCACGAACTTTATGTAATAATTGCACCAGTTTGGCGCGTTTTGCAGCAAGTTTCGTGCAGCAGCAAATGGTCCCAAATGCACGCGAACAGAAAGAAACGCACAAAAACATGAGTTTAGGGGTCCAATGGTGTGGATTGGGAGCGTTTGTTGCAAAAAATTCTAACAAGACATCGCGGCACGAACTTTTGCATTAATTGCACTAGTTTTGCGCGTTTTGCAGCAAGTTTTGTGCAGTAGCAAAAACTGTCCCAAATGCACCGCGAACGGAAAGAAACGCACAAAAACATGAGTTTAGGGTCCAATGGTGTGGATCGGGAGCGTTCGTTGCGAAAAATTCTAACAAGACATCACGGCACGAACTTTTGCATTAATTGCACGAGTTTGGCTCGTTTTGTAGCAAGTTTTGTGCAATAGCAAAAACGGTTCCAAATGCACTCAAACGGAAAGAAACGCACCAAAACCTGAGTTTATGGTGTGGATCGTGAGCATTTGTTACGAAAAATTCTTACAAGACATCGCGACACAAATTTTGTATTAATTGCACCAGCTTGGCACGTTTTGCACCAAGTTTCGTGCAATAGCAAAATGGTTCCAAATGGACTCAAACGGAAAGAAACGCACCAAAACATGAGTTTAGGGTGCAATGTTGTTGATCGAGAGTGTTCGTTGCGGACAAAATTGTAACAAAACATCGTGGCACAAAACTTTTGCATTAATAGCACCAGTTTGGCTCATTTTGCAGCAAGTTTCGTGCAGTACAAACGGTCCCAAATGCACGTGAACGAAAGAAAAACGCACAAAACATGATTAGGGCCAATGGTGGGGATCGGGAGCGTTCGTTGTGAAAAATTCTAACAAGATCGGCACAACTTTTGCATTAATTGCACCAGTTTGGCGCATTTTGCACAAGTTTCGTGCTGTAGAAAATAGTCCTAAATGCACGCGAACGGAAAGAAATGCACAAAACATGAGTTTAGGGTCCAATGGTGTGATCGGGAGTGTTCGTTGGAAAAATTCTAACAAGACATCGTGGCACGAACTTTTGCATTAATTGCACCAGTTTGCATTTGCAGCAAGTTTTGTGCTTAAACGGTCCCAAATGCACGCGAACGGAAAGAAACGCACAAAACATGAGTTTAGGGTTCCAATGGTGTGGATCAGGTGTTCGTTGCGAAAAATTCTAACAAGAACCGCACGAACTTTTGTATTAATTGCACCAGTTTGGCGAGTTTTGCAGCAAGTTTCGTGCAGCAGCAAAATGGTCCCAAATGCACGCGAACGGAAAGAAACGCACAAAAACATGAGTTTAGGGTCCAATGTTGTGGATTGGGAGCGTTCCTTGTGAAAAATTATAACAAAGACATCGCGGCACGAACTTTTGCATTAATTGCACCAGTTTTTGCGCATTTTGCAGCAAGTTTTGTGCAGTAGCAAAACGGTCCCAAATGCACGCGAACGGAAAGAAATGCACAAAAACATGAGTTTAGGGTCCAATGGTGTGGATCGGGAGCGTTCGTTGCGAAAAATTCTAACAAGACATCACGGCACGAACTTTTGCATTAATTGCACGAGTTTGGCTCGTTTTGTAGCAAGTTTTGTGCAATAGCAAAACGGTATAAAAAATGCACTCAAACGGAAAGAAACGCACCAAAACCTGAGTTTATGGTGTGGATCGTGAGCATTCGTTACGAAAAATTCTTACAAGACAACCTGACACAAACTTTTGTATTAATTGCACCAGCTTGGCACGTTTTGCACCAAGTTTCGTGCAATAGCAAAATGGTTCCAAATGGACCCAAACGGAAAGAAACGCACCAAAACATGAGTTTAGAGTGCAATGTTGTGGATCGAGAGTGTTCGTTTGTGAAAAATTCTAACAAAACATCATGGCACAAAATGTTGCATTAATAGCACCAGTTTGGCTCGTTTTGCAGCAAGTTTCGTGCAGTAGCAAAATGGTCCCAAATGCACGTGAACCAAAAGAAATGCACAAAAACATGAGTTAAGGGTCCAATTGTATGGATCAGGAGCGTTCGTTGCGAAAAATTCTAACGAGACATCGCGGCACGAACTTTTGCATTAATTGCACCCCGCTTGGCTCGTTTTGCACCAATTTTCGTGAAATAGCAAAACGGTTCCAACTGGACCCAAATGGAAAGAAACGCACCAAAACATGAGTTTAGGGTGCAATGTTGTGGATCAGGTGTGTTCGTTGTGAAAAATTCTAACAAGACATCAAGGCACGAACTTTTGCATTAATTGCACCAGTTTGGCGCAATTTGCACCAAGTTTCGTGCTGTAGCAAAACGGTCCTAAATGCACGCGAACGGAAAGAAATGCACAAAACATGAGTTTAGGGTCAATGGTGTGGATCGGGAGCGTTCGTTGCGAAAATTCTAACAAGACATCAGGGCGCGAACTTTTGCATTAATTGCACCAGTTTGGCTCGTTTTGCAGCAAGTTTCGTGCAATAGCAAAACGGTTCCAAATGCACCCAAACGGAAAGAAACGCACCAAAACATGAGATTAGGGTCCAATGGTGTGGATCGGGAGCGTTTGTTGCGAAAAATTCTAACAAAACATCATGGCAAAAAAATTTGCGTTAATAGCACCAGTTTGGCTCGTTTTGCAGCAAGTTTTGTGTAGTAGCAAAACGGTCCCCAAATGCACATGAACCGAAAGAAACGCACAAAAACATGAGTTAAGGGTCCAATTGTATGGATCGGGAGCGTTCGTTGCGAAAAATTCTAACGAGACATCGCGGCACGAACTTTTGCATTAATTGCACCATCTTGGCTCGTTTTGCACCAAGTTTTGTGCAATAGCAAAACAGTTCCAAATGGACCCAAACGGAAAGAAACGTACCAAAACATGAGTTTAGGGTGCAATGTTGTGGATTAGGAGTGTTCGTTGTGAAAAATTCTAACAAGACATCGGGGCATGAACTTTTGCATTAATTGCACCAGTTTGGCGCGTTTTGCACCAAGTTTTGTGCAGTGGCAAAACAGTCCCAAATGCACGCGAAAGGAAAGAAACGCACAAAATCATGAGTTTAGGTTCCAATGGTGTGGATCAGGAGCATTCGTGGCGAAAAATTCTAACAAGATATCGCGGCACGAACTTTTGTATTAATTGAACGAGTTTGGCGCGTTTTGCAGCAAGTTTCGTGCAGTAGCAAAATGGTACCAAATGCCCGCGAACGGAAAGAAACGCACAAAAACATGAGTTTAGGGTCCAATGGTGTGGATCGGGAGCGTTCGTTGCGAAAAATTCTAACAAGACATCGCGGCAAGAACTTTTGTATTAATAGCACCAGTTTGGCTCGTTTTGCAGCAAGTTTCGTGCATTAGCAAAACGGTCCCAAATGCACGTGAACCGAAAGAAACGCACAAAAACATGAGTTAAGGGTCCAATGGTATGGATCGGGAGTGTTCGTTGCGAAAAATTCTAACGAGACATAGCGGCACGAACTTTTGCATTAATTGCACGATCTTGGCTCGTTTTGCACCATGTTTGGTGAAATAGCAAAACGGTTCCAACTGGACCCAAACAGAAAGAAACGCACCAAAACATGAGTTTAGGGTGCAATGGTGTGGATCGAGAGCGTTCGCAGTGAAAAATTCTAACAAGACATCATGGCACGAACTTTTGCATTAATTGCACCAGTTTGGTGCGTTTTCAGAAGTTTCGTGCAGTAGCAAAATGGTCCCAAATGCACGCGAACGGAAAGAAACGTACAAAACATGAGTTTAGGGTCCAATGGTGTGGATCGGGAGCGTTCGTTGCGAAAAATTCTAACAAGACATCGCGGAACGAACTTTTGCATTAATTGCACCAGTTTGGCGCGTTTTGCAGCAAGTTTTGTGTAGTGGCAAACAGTCCCAAATGCAGGCGAACGGAAATAAATGCACAAAAACATGATTTTAGGGTCTAATGGTGTGGATCAGGAGCGTTCGTTGCGAAAAATCCTAACAAGATATCGCGGCACCAACTTTTGCATTAATTGCACCTATTTGGCGCGTTTTGTAGAAAGTTTCGTGCAGTAGCAAAATGGTCCCAAATGCACGCGAACAGAAAGAAACAAACAAAAAACATGAGTTTAGAGTCCAATGGTGTGGATCGTGAGCGTTCGTTGCAAAAAATTCTAACAAGACATCGCGGCACGAACTTTTGTATTAATTGCACCAGCTTGGCTCGTTTTGCACCAAGTTTTGTGCAATAGCAAAACAGTTCCAACTGGACCCAAACGGAAAGAAACGTACCAAAACATGAGTTTAGGGTGTAATGTTGTGGATCAGGAGTGTTTGTTGCGAAAAATTCTAACAAGACATCGGGGCACGAACTTTTGCATTAATTGCACCAGTTTGGCGCGTTTTGCAGCAAGTTTCGTGCTGTAGAAAAACAGTCCTAAATGCACGCGAACGGAAAGAAATGCACAGAACATGAGTTTAGGGTCCAATGGTGTGAATCGGGAGCGTTCGTTGCGAAAAATTCTAACAAGACATCGGGGGCGCGAACTTTTGCGTTAATTGCACCAGTTTGGCGCGTTTTGCAGCAAGTTTTGTGCAGTGGCAAAACGGTCCCAAATGCACGAGAACGGAAAGAAACGCACAAAATCATGAGTTTAGGTTCCAATGGTGTGGATCAGGAGCGTTCGTTGTGAAAAATTCTAAAAAGATATCGCGGCACGAACTTTTGTATTAATTGCACCAGTTTGGCGCGTTTTGCAGCAAGTCTCGTGCAGCAGCAAAATGGTCCCAAATGCACGCGAACGGAAAGAAACGCACAAAAACATGAGTTTAGGGTCCAATGGTGTGGATCGGGAGCGTTCGTTGCGAAAAATTCTAACAAGACATCGCGGCACGAACTTTTGCATTAATTGCACAAGTTTTGCGCGTTTTGCAGCAAGTTTTGTGCAGTAGCAAAATGGTCCGAAATGCACGCGAACGGAAAGAAACGCACAAAAACTTGAGTTTTGGGTCCAATGGTGTGGATTGGGAGCGTTCGTTGCGAAAAATTCTAATAAGACATCACGGCACGAACTTTTGCATTAATTGGACGAGTTTGGCTCGTTTTGTAGCAAGTTTTGTGCAATAGCAAAACGGTTCCAAATGCACTCAAACGGAAAGAAAAGCACCAAAACTTGAGTTTATGGTGTGGATCGTGAGGATTCGTTACGAAAAATTCTTACAAGACATCGCGACACGAACTTTTGTATTAATTGCACCAGTTTGGCGCGTTTTGCAGCAAGTTTCGTGCAGTAGAAAAATGGTTCCAAATGGACCCAAACGGAAAGAAACGCACCAAAACATGAGTTTAGGGTGCAATGTTGTGGATCGAGAGTGTTCGTTGCGAAAAATTCTAACAAGACATCGCGGCACAAAATGTTGCATTAATTGCACCAGTTTTGCGCGTTTTGCAGCAAGTTTTGTGCAGTAGCAAAACGGTCCCAAATGCACGCGAACGGAAAGAAACGCACAAACACATGAGTTTAGGGTCCAATGGTGTGGATCGGGAGCGTTCGTTGCGAAAAATTCTAACAAGACATCACGGCACGAACTTTTGCATTAATTGCACGAGTTTGGCTCGTTTTGCACCAAGTTTCGTGCAATAGCAAAATGGTTCCAAATGGACCCAAACGGAAAGAAACGCACCAAAACATGAGTTTAGGGTGCAATGTTGTGGATCAGGAGTGTTCGTTTTAAAAAATTCTAACAAGACATCGAGGCACGAACTTTTGCATTAATTGCACCAGTTTGGCGCATTTTGCAGCTAGTTTCGTGCTGTAGCAAAACGGTCCTAAATGCATGCGAACGGAAAGAAATGCACAAAACATGAGTTTAGGGTCAATGGTGTGGATCGGGAGCGTTCGTTGCGAAAAATTCTAACCAGACATCGGGGCGCGAACTTTTGCATTAATTGCACCAGTTTGGCTCGTTTTGCAGCAAGTTTCGTGCAATAGCAAAACGGTTCCAAATGCACCCAAACGGAAAGAAACGCACCAAAACATGAGATTAGGGTCCAATGGTGTGGATCGGGAGCGTTTGTTGCGAAAAATTCTAACAAAACATCAAGGCACAAATTTTGCATTAATAGCACCAGTTTGGCTCGTTTTGCAGCAAGTTTCGTGCAGTAGCAAAACGGTCCCAAATGCACGTGAACCGAAAGAAACGCACAAAAACATGAGTTAAGGGTCCAATGGTATGGATCGGGAGCGTTCGTTGTGAAAAATTCTAACGAGACATCGCGGCACGAACTTTTGCATTAATTGCACCAGCTTGGCTCGTTTTGCACCAAGTTTCGTGAAATAGCAAAACGGTTCCAAGTGGACCCAAACAGAAAGAAACGCACCAAAACATGAGTTTAGGGTGCAATGGTGTGGATCGAGAGCGTTCGTTGTGAAAAATTCTAACAAGACATCATGGCACGAACTTTTGCATTAATTGCACCAGTTTGGCGCGTTTTGCAGAAGTTTCGTGCAGTAGCAAAATGGTCCCAAATGCACGCGAACGGAAAGAAACGCACAAAACCTGAGTTTAGGGTCCAATGGTGTGGATCGGGAGCGTTCGTTACGAAAAATTCTAACAAGACATCGCGGCATGAACTTTTGCATTAATTGCACCAGTTTGGCGCGTTTTCCAGCAAGTTTTGTGCAGTGGCAAAACGGTCCCAAATGCAGGCGAACGGAAAGAAACCCACAAAAACATGAGTTTAGGGTCTAATGGTGTGGATCGGGAGCGTTCGTTGCAAAAAATTCTAACAAGATATCGCGGCACGAACTTTTGCATTAATTGCACCAGTTTGGCGCGTTTTGAAGAAAGTTTCGTGCAGCAGCAAAATGGTCCCAACTGCACGCGAACGGAAAGAAAGAAAACAAAAACATGAGTTTATGGTCCAATGGTATGGATCGTGAGCGTTCATTGCGAAAAATGCTAATAAGACATCGCGGCACGAACTTTGCATTAATTGCACCAGCTTGGCTCGTTTTGCACCATGTTTTGTGCAATAGCAAAACAGTTCCAAATGGACCCAAACGGAAAGAAACGTACCAAAACATGAGTTTAGGGTGCAATGTTGTGGATCAGGAGTGTTCGTTGCGAAAAATTCTAGCATGACATCGAGGCACGAACTTTTGCATTAATTGCACCAGTTTGGCGCATTTTGCAGGTAGTTTTCGTGCTGTAGCAAAACGGTCCTAAATGCACGCGAACGGAAAGAAATGCACAAAAACATTAGTATAGGGTCAATGGTGTGGATCGGGAGCGTTCGTTGCGAAAAATTCTAACAAGACATCGGGGCGCGAACTTTTGCATTACTTGCACTAGTTTGGCTCGTTTTGCAGCAAGTTTCGAGCAATAGCAAAATAGTTCCAAATGCACCCAAACGGAAAGAAACGCACCAAAACATGAGATTAGGGTCCAATGGTGTGGATCGGGAGCGTTTGTTGCGAAAAATTCTAACAAAACATCACGGCACGAACTTTTGCATTAATAGCACCAGTTTGGCTCGTTTTGCAGCAAGTTTCGTGCAGTAGCAAAACGGTCCCAAATGCACGTGAACCGAAAGAAACGCACAAAAACATGAGTTAAGGGTCCAATGGTGTGGATCAGGAGCGTTCGTTGTGAAAAATTCTAAAAAGATATCGCGGCACGAACTTTTGTATTAATTGCACCAGTTTGGCGCGTTTTGCAGCAAGTTTCGTGCAGCAGCAAAATGGTCCCAAATGCACGCGAACGGAAAGAAACGCACAAAAACATGAGTTTAGGGTCCAATGGTGTGGATCGGGAGCGTTCGTTGCGAAAAATTCTAACAAGACATCGCGGCACGAACTTTTGCATTAATTGCACAAGTTTTGCGCGTTTTGCAGCAAGTTTTGTGCAGTAGCAAAATGGTCCCAAATGCACGCGAACGGAAAGAAACGCACAAAAACTTGAGTTTAGGGTCCAATGGTGTGGATTGGGAGCGTTCGTTGCGAAAAATTCTAATAAGACATCACGGCACGAACTTTTGCATTAATTGGACGAGTTTGGCTCGTTTTGTAGCAAGTTTTGTGCAATAGCAAAACGGTTCCAAATGCACTCAAACGGAAAGAAACGCACCAAAACCTGAGTTTATGGTGTGGATCGTGAGCATTCGTTACGAAAAATTCTTACAAGACATCGCGACACGAACTTTTGTAAATTGCACCAGCTTGGCACATTTTGCAGCAAGTTTCGTGCAATAGTAAAATGGTTCCAAATGGACCCAAACGAAAAGAAACGCACCAAAACATGAGTTTAGGGTGCAATGTAGTGGATCGAGAGTGTTCGTTGCGAAAAATTCTAACAAAACATCGTGGCACAAAATGTTGCATTAATAGCATCAGTTTGGCTCGTTTTGCAGCAAGTTTCGTGCTACTGCAAAACAGTCCCAAATGCACGTGAACCGAAAGAAATGAACAAAAACATGAGTTAAGGGTCCAATGGTATGGATCGGGAGCGTTCGTTGCGAAAAATTCTAACGAGACATCGCGGCACGAACTTTTGCATTAATTGCACCAGCTTGGCTCGTTTTGCACCAATTTTCGTGAAATAGCAAAACGGTTCCAACTGGACCCAAACGGAAAGAAACGCACCAAAACATGAGTTTAGGGTGCAATGGTGTGGATGGAGAGCGTTCGTTGTGAAAAATTCTAACAAGACATCGTGGCACGAACTTTTGCATTAGTTGCACCAGTTTGGCGCGTTTTGCAGAAGTTTCGTGCAGTAGTAAAATGGTCCCAAATGCACGCGAACGGAAAGAAACGCACAAAACATGAGTTTAGGGTCCAATGGTGTGGACCGGGAGCGTTCGTTGCGAAAAATTCTAAAAAGACATCGGGGCACGAACTTTTGCATTAATTGCACCAGTTTGGCGCGTTTTGCAGCAAGTTTTGTGGAGTGGCAAAACGGTCCCAAATGCAGGCGAACGGAAAGACATGTACAAAAACATGAGTTTAGGGTCTAATGGTGTGGATCGGGAGCGTTCGTTGTGACAAATTCTAACAAGATATCGCGGCACGAACTTTTGCATTAATTGCACCAGCTTGGCTCGTTTTGCACCATGTTTTGTGCAATAGCAAAACAGTTCCAAATGGACCCAAACGGAAAGAAACGTACCAAAACATGAGTTTAGGGTGCAATGTTGTGGATCAGGAGTGTTCGTTTTAAAAAATTCTAACAAGACATCGAGGCACGAACTTTTGCATTAATTGCACCAGTTTGGCGCATTTTGCAGCTAGTTTCGTGCTGTAGCAAAACGGTCCTAAATGCATGCGAACGGAAAGAAATGCACAAAACATGAGTTTAGGGTCAATGGTGTGGATCGGGAGCGTTCGTTGCGAAAAATTCTAACAAGACATCGGGGCGCGAACTTTTGCATTAATTGCACCAGTTTGGCTCGTTTTGCAGCAAGTTTCGTGCAATAGCAAAACGGTTCCAAATGCACCCAAACGGAAAGAAACGCACCAAAACATGAGATTAGGGTCCAATGGTGTGGATCGGGAGCGTTTGTTGCGAAAAATTCTAACAAAACATCAAGGCACAAAATTTTGCATTAGTAGCACCAGTTTGGCTCGTTTTGCAGCAAGTTTCGTGCAGTAGCAAAACGGTCCCAAATGCACGTGAACCGAAAGAAACGCACAAAAACATGAGTTAAGGGTCCAATGGTATGGATCGGGAGCGTTCGTTGTGAAAAATTCTAACGAGACATCGCGGCACGAACTTTTGCATTAATTGCACCAGCTTGGCTCGTTTTGCACCAAGTTTCGTGAAATAGCAAAACGGTTCCAAGTGGACCCAAACAGAAAGAAACGCACCAAAACATGAGTTTAGGGTGCAATGGTCTGGATCGAGAGCGTTCGTTGTGAAAAATTCTAACAAGACATCATGGCACGAACTTTTGCATTAATTGCACCAGTTTGGCGCGTTTTGCAGAAGTTTCGTGCAGTAGCAAAATGGTCCCAAATGCACGCGAACGGAAAGAAACGCACAAAACCTGAGTTTAGGGTCCAATGGTGTGGATCGGGAGCGTTCGTTACGAAAAATTCTAACAAGACATCGCGGCATGAACTTTTGCATTAATTGCACCAGTTTGGCGCGTTTTCCAGCAAGTTTTGTGCAGTGGCAAAACGGTCCCAAATGCAGGCGAACGGAAAGAAACCCACAAAAACATGAGTTAAGGGTCCAATTGTATGGATCAGGAGCGTTCGTTGCGAAAAATTCTAACGAGACATCGCGGCACGAACTTTTGCATTAATTGCACCCGCTTGGCTCGTTTTGCACCAATTTTCGTGAAATAGCAAAACGGTTCCAACTGGACCCAAATGGAAAGAAACGCACCAAAACATGAGTTTAGGGTGCAATGTTGTGGATCAGGTGTGTTCGTTGTGAAAAATTCTAACAAGACATCAAGGCACGAACTTTTGCATTAATTGCACCAGTTTGGCGCAATTTGCACCAAGTTTCGTGCTGTAGCAAAACGGTCCTAAATGCACGCGAACGGAAAGAAATGCACAAAACATGAGTTTAGGGTCAATGGTGTGGATCGGGAGCGTTCGTTGCGAAAAATTCTAACAAGACATCAGGGCGCGAACTTTTGCATTAATTGCACCAGTTTGGCTCGTTTTGCAGCAAGTTTCGTGCAATAGCAAAACGGTTCCAAATGCACCCAAACGGAAAGAAACGCACCAAAACATGAGATTAGGGTCCAATGGTGTGGATCGGGAGCGTTTGTTGCGAAAAATTCTAACAAAACATCATGGCAAAAAAATTTGCGTTAATAGCACCAGTTTGGCTCGTTTTGCAGCAAGTTTTGTGTACTATGCAAAACGGTCCCAAATGCACATGAACCGAAAGAAACGCACAAAAACATGAGTTAAGGGTCCAATTGTATGGATCGGGAGCGTTCGTTGCGAAAAATTCTAACGAGACATCGCGGCACGAACTTTTGCATTAATTGCACCATCTTGGCTCGTTTTGCACCAAGTTTTGTGCAATAGCAAAACAGTTCCAAATGGACCCAAACGGAAAGAAACGTACCAAAACATGAGTTTAGGGTGCAATGTTGTGGATTAGGAGTGTTCGTTGTGAAAAATTCTAACAAGACATCGGGGCATGAACTTTTGCATTAATTGCACCAGTTTGGCGCGTTTTGCACCAAGTTTTGTGCAGTGGCAAAACAGTCCCAAATGCACGCGAAAGGAAAGAAACGCACAAAATCATGAGTTTAGGTTCCAATGGTGTGGATCAGGAGCATTCGTGGCGAAAAATTCTAACAAGATATCGCGGCACGAACTTTTGTATTAATTGAACGAGTTTGGCGCGTTTTGCAGCAAGTTTCGTGCAGTAGCAAAATGGTACCAAATGCCCGCGAACGGAAAGAAACGCACAAAAACATGAGTTTAGGGTCCAATGGTGTGGATCGGGAGCGTTCGTTGCGAAAAATTCTAACAAGACATCGCGGCAAGAACTTTTGTATTAATAGCACCAGTTTGGCTCGTTTTGCAGCAAGTTTCGTGCATTAGCAAAACGGTCCCAAATGCACGTGAACCGAAAGAAACGCACAAAAACATGAGTTAAGGGTCCAATGGTATGGATCGGGAGTGTTCGTTGCGAAAAATTCTAACGAGACATAGCGGCACGAACTTTTGCATTAATTGCACGATCTTGGCTCGTTTTGCACCATGTTTGGTGAAATAGCAAAACGGTTCCAACTGGACCCAAACAGAAAGAAACGCACCAAAACATGAGTTTAGGGTGCAATGGTGTGGATCGAGAGCGTTCGCAGTGAAAAATTCTAACAAGACATCATGGCACGAACTTTTGCATTAATTGCACCAGTTTGGTGCGTTTTCAGAAGTTTCGTGCAGTAGCAAAATGGTCCCAAATGCACGCGAACGGAAAGAAACGTACAAAACATGAGTTTAGGGTCCAATGGTGTGGATCGGGAGCGTTCGTTGCGAAAAATTCTAACAAGACATCGCGGAACGAACTTTTGCATTAATTGCACCAGTTTGGCGCGTTTTGCAGCAAGTTTTGTGTAGTGGCAAAACAGTCCCAAATGCAGGCGAACGGAAATAAATGCACAAAAACATGATTTTAGGGTCTAATGGTGTGGATCAGGAGCGTTCGTTGCGAAAAATCCTAACAAGATATCGCGGCACCAACTTTTGCATTAATTGCACCTATTTGGCGCGTTTTGTAGAAAGTTTCGTGCAGTAGCAAAATGGTCCCAAATGCACGCGAACAGAAAGAAACAAACAAAAACATGAGTTTAGAGTCCAATGGTGTGGATCGTGAGCGTTCGTTGCAAAAAATTCTAACAAGACATCGCGGCACGAACTTTTGTATTAATTGCACCAGCTTGGCTCGTTTTGCACCAAGTTTTGTGCAATAGCAAAACAGTTCCAACTGGACCCAAACGGAAAGAAACGTACCAAAACATGAGTTTAGGGTGTAATGTTGTGGATCAGGAGTGTTTGTTGCGAAAAATTCTAACAAGACATCGGGGCACGAACTTTTGCATTAATTGCACCAGTTTGGCGCGTTTTGCAGCAAGTTTCGTGCTGTAGAAAAACAGTCCTAAATGCACGCGAACGGAAAGAAATGCACAGAACATGAGTTTAGGGTCCAATGGTGTGAATCGGGAGCGTTCGTTGCGAAAAATTCTAACAAGACATCGGGGCGCGAACTTTTGCGTTAATTGCACCAGTTTGGCGCGTTTTGCAGCAAGTTTTGTGCAGTGGCAAAACGGTCCCAAATGCACGAGAACGGAAAGAAACGCACAAAATCATGAGTTTAGGTTCCAATGGTGTGGATCAGGAGCGTTCGTTGTGAAAAATTCTAAAAAGATATCGCGGCACGAACTTTTGTATTAATTGCACCAGTTTGGCGCGTTTTGCAGCAAGTCTCGTGCAGCAGCAAAATGGTCCCAAATGCACGCGAACGGAAAGAAACGCACAAAAACATGAGTTTAGGGTCCAATGGTGTGGATCGGGAGCGTTCGTTGCGAAAAATTCTAACAAGACATCGCGGCACGAACTTTTGCATTAATTGCACAAGTTTTGCGCGTTTTGCAGCAAGTTTTGTGCAGTAGCAAAATGGTCCGAAATGCACGCGAACGGAAAGAAACGCACAAAAACTTGAGTTTTGGGTCCAATGGTGTGGATTGGGAGCGTTCGTTGCGAAAAATTCTAATAAGACATCACGGCACGAACTTTTGCATTAATTGGACGAGTTTGGCTCGTTTTGTAGCAAGTTTTGTGCAATAGCAAAACGGTTCCAAATGCACTCAAACGGAAAGAAAAGCACCAAAACTTGAGTTTATGGTGTGGATCGTGAGGATTCGTTACGAAAAATTCTTACAAGACATCGCGACACGAACTTTTGTATTAATTGCACCAGTTTGGCGCGTTTTGCAGCAAGTTTCGTGCAGTAGAAAAATGGTTCCAAATGGACCCAAACGGAAAGAAACGCACCAAAACATGAGTTTAGGGTGCAATGTTGTGGATCGAGAGTGTTCGTTGCGAAAAATTCTAACAAGACATCGCGGCACAAAATGTTGCATTAATTGCACCAGTTTTGCGCGTTTTGCAGCAAGTTTTGTGCAGTAGCAAAACGGTCCCAAATGCACGCGAACGGAAAGAAACGCACAAACACATGAGTTTAGGGTCCAATGGTGTGGATCGGGAGCGTTCGTTGCGAAAAATTCTAACAAGACATCACGGCACGAACTTTTGCATTAATTGCACGAGTTTGGCTCGTTTTGCACCAAGTTTCGTGCAATAGCAAAATGGTTCCAAATGGACCCAAACGGAAAGAAACGCACCAAAACATGAGTTTAGGGTGCAATGTTGTGGATCAGGAGTGTTCGTTTTAAAAAATTCTAACAAGACATCGAGGCACGAACTTTTGCATTAATTGCACCAGTTTGGCGCATTTTGCAGCTAGTTTCGTGCTGTAGCAAAACGGTCCTAAATGCATGCGAACGGAAAGAAATGCACAAAACATGAGTTTAGGGTCAATGGTGTGGATCGGGAGCGTTCGTTGCGAAAAATTCTAACCAGACATCGGGGCGCGAACTTTTGCATTAATTGCACCAGTTTGGCTCGTTTTGCAGCAAGTTTCGTGCAATAGCAAAACGGTTCCAAATGCACCCAAACGGAAAGAAACGCACCAAAACATGAGATTAGGGTCCAATGGTGTGGATCGGGAGCGTTTGTTGCGAAAAATTCTAACAAAACATCAAGGCACAAAATTTTGCATTAATAGCACCAGTTTGGCTCGTTTTGCAGCAAGTTTCGTGCAGTAGCAAAACGGTCCCAAATGCACGTGAACCGAAAGAAACGCACAAAAACATGAGTTAAGGGTCCAATGGTATGGATCGGGAGCGTTCGTTGTGAAAAATTCTAACGAGACATCGCGGCACGAACTTTTGCATTAATTGCACCAGCTTGGCTCGTTTTGCACCAAGTTTCGTGAAATAGCAAAACGGTTCCAAGTGGACCCAAACAGAAAGAAACGCACCAAAACATGAGTTTAGGGTGCAATGGTGTGGATCGAGAGCGTTCGTTGTGAAAAATTCTAACAAGACATCATGGCACGAACTTTTGCATTAATTGCACCAGTTTGGCGCGTTTTGCAGAAGTTTCGTGCAGTAGCAAAATGGTCCCAAATGCACGCGAACGGAAAGAAACGCACAAAACCTGAGTTTAGGGTCCAATGGTGTGGATCGGGAGCGTTCGTTACGAAAAATTCTAACAAGACATCGCGGCATGAACTTTTGCATTAATTGCACCAGTTTGGCGCGTTTTCCAGCAAGTTTTGTGCAGTGGCAAAACGGTCCCAAATGCAGGCGAACGGAAAGAAACCCACAAAAACATGAGTTTAGGGTCTAATGGTGTGGATCGGGAGCGTTCGTTGCAAAAAATTCTAACAAGATATCGCGGCACGAACTTTTGCATTAATTGCACCAGTTTGGCGCGTTTTGAAGAAAGTTTCGTGCAGCAGCAAAATGGTCCCAACTGCACGCGAACGGAAAGAAAGAAAACAAAAACATGAGTTTATGGTCCAATGGTATGGATCGTGAGCGTTCATTGCGAAAAATGCTAATAAGACATCGCGGCACGAACTTTTGCATTAATTGCACCAGCTTGGCTCGTTTTGCACCATGTTTTGTGCAATAGCAAAACAGTTCCAAATGGACCCAAACGGAAAGAAACGTACCAAAACATGAGTTTAGGGTGCAATGTTGTGGATCAGGAGTGTTCGTTGCGAAAAATTCTAGCATGACATCGAGGCACGAACTTTTGCATTAATTGCACCAGTTTGGCGCATTTTGCAGGTAGTTTCGTGCTGTAGCAAAACGGTCCTAAATGCACGCGAACGGAAAGAAATGCACAAAACATTAGTATAGGGTCAATGGTGTGGATCGGGAGCGTTCGTTGCGAAAAATTCTAACAAGACATCGGGGCGCGAACTTTTGCATTACTTGCACTAGTTTGGCTCGTTTTGCAGCAAGTTTCGAGCAATAGCAAAATAGTTCCAAATGCACCCAAACGGAAAGAAACGCACCAAAACATGAGATTAGGGTCCAATGGTGTGGATCGGGAGCGTTTGTTGCGAAAAATTCTAACAAAACATCACGGCACGAACTTTTGCATTAATAGCACCAGTTTGGCTCGTTTTGCAGCAAGTTTCGTGCAGTAGCAAAACGGTCCCAAATGCACGTGAACCGAAAGAAACGCACAAAAACATGAGTTAAGGGTCCAATGGTGTGGATCAGGAGCGTTCGTTGTGAAAAATTCTAAAAAGATATCGCGGCACGAACTTTTGTATTAATTGCACCAGTTTGGCGCGTTTTGCAGCAAGTTTCGTGCAGCAGCAAAATGGTCCCAAATGCACGCGAACGGAAAGAAACGCACAAAAACATGAGTTTAGGGTCCAATGGTGTGGATCGGGAGCGTTCGTTGCGAAAAATTCTAACAAGACATCGCGGCACGAACTTTTGCATTAATTGCACAAGTTTTGCGCGTTTTGCAGCAAGTTTTGTGCAGTAGCAAAATGGTCCCAAATGCACGCGAACGGAAAGAAACGCACAAAAACTTGAGTTTAGGGTCCAATGGTGTGGATTGGGAGCGTTCGTTGCGAAAAATTCTAATAAGACATCACGGCACGAACTTTTGCATTAATTGGACGAGTTTGGCTCGTTTTGTAGCAAGTTTTGTGCAATAGCAAAACGGTTCCAAATGCACTCAAACGGAAAGAAACGCACCAAAACCTGAGTTTATGGTGTGGATCGTGAGCATTCGTTACGAAAAATTCTTACAAGACATCGCGACACGAACTTTTGTAAATTGCACCAGCTTGGCACATTTTGCAGCAAGTTTCGTGCAATAGTAAAATGGTTCCAAATGGACCCAAACGAAAAGAAACGCACCAAAACATGAGTTTAGGGTGCAATGTAGTGGATCGAGAGTGTTCGTTGCGAAAAATTCTAACAAAACATCGTGGCACAAAATGTTGCATTAATAGCATCAGTTTGGCTCGTTTTGCAGCAAGTTTCGTGCTACTGCAAAACAGTCCCAAATGCACGTGAACCGAAAGAAATGAACAAAAACATGAGTTAAGGGTCCAATGGTATGGATCGGGAGCGTTCGTTGCGAAAAATTCTAACGAGACATCGCGGCACGAACTTTTGCATTAATTGCACCAGCTTGGCTCGTTTTGCACCAATTTTCGTGAAATAGCAAAACGGTTCCAACTGGACCCAAACGGAAAGAAACGCACCAAAACATGAGTTTAGGGTGCAATGGTGTGGATGGAGAGCGTTCGTTGTGAAAAATTCTAACAAGACATCGTGGCACGAACTTTTGCATTAGTTGCACCAGTTTGGCGCGTTTTGCAGAAGTTTCGTGCAGTAGTAAAATGGTCCCAAATGCACGCGAACGGAAAGAAACGCACAAAACATGAGTTTAGGGTCCAATGGTGTGGACCGGGAGCGTTCGTTGCGAAAAATTCTAAAAAGACATCGGGGCACGAACTTTTGCATTAATTGCACCAGTTTGGCGCGTTTTGCAGCAAGTTTTGTGGAGTGGCAAAACGGTCCCAAATGCAGGCGAACGGAAAGACATGTACAAAAACATGAGTTTAGGGTCTAATGGTGTGGATCGGGAGCGTTCGTTGTGACAAATTCTAACAAGATATCGCGGCACGAACTTTTGCATTAATTGCACCAGCTTGGCTCGTTTTGCACCATGTTTTGTGCAATAGCAAAACAGTTCCAAATGGACCCAAACGGAAAGAAACGTACCAAAACATGAGTTTAGGGTGCAATGTTGTGGATCAGGAGTGTTCGTTTTAAAAAATTCTAACAAGACATCGAGGCACGAACTTTTGCATTAATTGCACCAGTTTGGCGCATTTTGCAGCTAGTTTCGTGCTGTAGCAAAACGGTCCTAAATGCATGCGAACGGAAAGAAATGCACAAAACATGAGTTTAGGGTCAATGGTGTGGATCGGGAGCGTTCGTTGCGAAAAATTCTAACAAGACATCGGGGCGCGAACTTTTGCATTAATTGCACCAGTTTGGCTCGTTTTGCAGCAAGTTTCGTGCAATAGCAAAACGGTTCCAAATGCACCCAAACGGAAAGAAACGCACCAAAACATGAGATTAGGGTCCAATGGTGTGGATCGGGAGCGTTTGTTGCGAAAAATTCTAACAAAACATCAAGGCACAAAATTTTGCATTAGTAGCACCAGTTTGGCTCGTTTTGCAGCAAGTTTCGTGCAGTAGCAAAACGGTCCCAAATGCACGTGAACCGAAAGAAACGCACAAAAACATGAGTTAAGGGTCCAATGGTATGGATCGGGAGCGTTCGTTGTGAAAAATTCTAACGAGACATCGCGGCACGAACTTTTGCATTAATTGCACCAGCTTGGCTCGTTTTGCACCAAGTTTCGTGAAATAGCAAAACGGTTCCAAGTGGACCCAAACAGAAAGAAACGCACCAAAACATGAGTTTAGGGTGCAATGGTCTGGATCGAGAGCGTTCGTTGTGAAAAATTCTAACAAGACATCATGGCACGAACTTTTGCATTAATTGCACCAGTTTGGCGCGTTTTGCAGAAGTTTCGTGCAGTAGCAAAATGGTCCCAAATGCACGCGAACGGAAAGAAACGCACAAAACCTGAGTTTAGGGTCCAATGGTGTGGATCGGGAGCGTTCGTTACGAAAAATTCTAACAAGACATCGCGGCATGAACTTTTGCATTAATTGCACCAGTTTGGCGCGTTTTCCAGCAAGTTTTGTGCAGTGGCAAAACGGTCCCAAATGCAGGCGAACGGAAAGAAACCCACAAAAACATGAGTTTAGGGTCTAATGGTGTGGATCGGGAGCGTTCGTTGCAAAAAATTCTAACAAGATATCGCGGCACGAACTTTTGCATTAATTGCACCAGTTTGGCGCGTTTTGAAGAAAGTTTCGTGCAGCAGCAAAATGGTCCCAACTGCACGCGAACGGAAAGAAAGAAAACAAAAACATGAGTTTATGGTCCAATGGTATGGATCGTGAGCGTTCATTGCGAAAAATGCTAACAAGACATCGCGGCACGAACTTTTGCATTAATTGCACCAGCTTGGCTCGTTTTGCACCATGTTTTGTGCAATAGCAAAACAGTTCCAAATGGACCCAAACGGAAAGAAACGTACCAAAACATGAGTTTAGGGTGCAATGTTGTGGATCAGGAGTGTTCGTTGCGAAAAATTCTTGCAAGACATCGAGGCACGAACTTTTGCATTAATTGCACCAGTTTGGCGCATTTTGCAGCTAGTTTCGTGCTGTAGCAAAACGGTCCTAAATGCACGCGAACGGAAAGAAATGCACAAAACATGAGTATAGGGTCAATGGTGAGGATTGGGAGCGTTCGTTGCGAAAAATTCTAACAAGACATCGGGGCGCGAACTTTTGCATTACTTGCACCAGTTTGGCTCGTTTTGCAGCAAGTTTCGAGCAATAGCAAAACGGTTGCAAATGCACCCAAACGGAAAGAAACGCACCAAAACATGAGATTAGTGTCCAATGGTGTGGATCGGGAGCGTTTGTTGCGAAAAATTCTAACAAAACATCATGGCACAAAATTTTGCATTAATAGCACCAGTTTGGCTCGTTTTGCAGCAAGTTTCGTGCAGTAGCAAAACGGTCCCAAATGCACGTGAACCGAAAGAAACGCACAAAAACATGAGTTAAGGGTCCAATGGTATGGATCGGGAGCGTTCGTTGCGAAAAATTCTAACGAGACATCGCGGCACGAACTTTTGCATTAATTGCACCAGTTTGGCGCGTTTTGAAGAAAGTTTCGAGCAGCAGCAAAATGGTCCCAAATGCACGCGAACGGAAAGAAAGAAAACAAAAACTTGAGTTTATGGTCCAATGGTGTGGATCGTGAGCGTTCGTTGTGAAAAATTCTAACAAGACATCGCGGCACGAACTTTTGCATTAATTGCACCAGCTTGGCTCGTTTTGCACCATGTTTTGTGCAATAGCAAAACAGTTGCAAATGGACCCAAACGGAAAGAAACGTACCAAAACATGAGTTTAGGGTGCAATGTTGTGGATCGGGAGTGTTCGTTGCGAAAAATTCTAACAAGACATCGAGGCACGAACTTTTGCATTAATTGCACCAGTTTGGCGCATTTTGCAGCTAGTTTCGTGCTGTAGCAAAACGGTCCTAAATGCACGCGAACGGAAAGAAATGCACAAAAGATGAGTTTAGGGTCAATGGTGTGGATCGGGAGCGTTCGTTGCGAAAAATTCTAACAACACATCAGGGCGAGAACTTTTGCATTACTTGCACCAGTTTGGCTCGTTTTGCAGCAAGTTTCGTGCAATAGCAAAACGGTTCCAAATGCACCCAAACGGAAAGAAACGCACCAAAACATGAGATTAGGGTCCAATGGTGTGGATCGGGAGCGTTTGTTGCGAAAAATTCTAACAAAACATCATGGCACAAAATTTTGCATTAATAGCACCAGTTTGGCTCGTTTTGCAGCAAGTTTCGTGCAGTAGCAAAATGGTCCCAAATGCACGTGAACCGAAAGAAACACACAAAAACATGAGTTAAGGGTCCAATGGTATGGATCGGGAGCGTTCGTTGTGAAAAATTCTAAGGAGACATCGCGGCACGAACTTTTGCATTAATTCCACCAGCTTGGCTCGTTTTGCACCAAGTTTCGTGAAATAGCAAAACGGTTCCATGTGGACCCAAACGGAAAGAAACGCACCAAAACATGAGTTTAGGGTGCAATGGTGTGGATCGAGAGTGTTCGTTGCGAAAAATTCTAACAAGACATCGCGGCATGAACTTTTGCATTAATTGCACCAGTTTGGCGCGTTTTCCAGCAAGTTTTGTGTAGTGGCAAAACGGTCCCAAATGCAGGCGAACGGAAAGAAACCCACAAAAACATGAGTTTAGGGTCTAATGGTGTGGATCGGGAGCGTTCGTTGCAAAAAATTCTAACAAGATATCGTGGCATGAACTTTTGCATTAATTGCACCAGTTTGGCGCGTTTTGAAGAAAGTTTCGTGCAGCAGCAAAATGGTCCCAACTGCACGCGAACAGAAAGAAAGAAAACAAAAACATGAGTTTATGGTCCAATGGTATGGATCGTGAGCGTTCATTGCGAAAAATTCTAACAAGACATCGCGGCACGAACTTTTGCATTAATTGCACCAGCTTGGCTCGTTTTGCACCATGTTTTGTGCAATAGCAAAACAGTTCCAAATGGACCCAAACGGAAAGAAACATACCAAAATATGAGTTTAGGGTGCAATGTTGTGGATCAGGAGTGTTCGTTGCGAAAAATTCTAGCAAGACATCGAGGCACGAACTTTTGCATTAATTGCACCAGTTTGGCGCATTTTGCAGCTAGTTTCGTGCTGTAGCAAAACGGTCCTAAATGCACGCGAACGGAAAGAAATGCACAAAACATGAGTATAGGGTCAATGGTGTGGATCGGGAGCGTTCGTTGCGAAAAATTCTAACAAGACATCGGGGCGCGAACTTTTGCATTACTTGCACCAGTTTGGCTCGTTTTGCAGCAAGTTTCGAGCAATAGCAAAACGGTTCCAAATGCACCCAAACGGAAAGAAACGCACCAAAACATGAGATTAGGGTCCAATGGTGTGGATGGGGAGCGTTTGTTGCGAAAAATTCTAACAAAACATCATGGCACAAAATTTTGCATTAATAGCACCAGTTTGGCTCATTTTGCAGCAAGTTTCGTGCAGTAGCAAAACGGTCCCAAATGCACGTGAACCGAAAGAAACGCACAAAAACATGAGTTAAGGGTCCAATGGTATGGATCGGGAGCGTTCGTTGCGAAAAATTCTAACGAGACATCGCGGCACGAACTTTTGCATTAATTGCACCAGTTTGGCGCGTTTTGAAGAAAGTTTCGTGCAGCAGCAAAATGGTCCCAAATGCACGCGAACGGAAAGAAAGAAAACAAAAACATGAGTTTATGGTCCAATGGTATGGATCGTGAGCGTTCGTTGCGAAAAATTCTAACAAGACATCGCGGCTCGAACTTTTGCATTAATTGCACCAGCTTGGCTCGTTTTGCACCATGTTTTGTGCAATAGTAAAACAGTTCCAAATAGACCCAAACGGAAAGAAACGTACCAAAACACGAGTTTAGGGTGCAATGTTGTGGATCAGGAGTGTTCGTTGCGAAAAATTCTAACAAGACATCGAGGCACGAACTTTTGCATTAATTGTACCAGTTTGGTGCATTTTGCAGCTAGTTTCGTGCAGTAGCAAAACGGTCCTAAATGCACGCGAACGGAAAGAAATGCACAAAACATGAGTTTAGGGTCAATGGTGTGGATCGGGAGCGTTCGTTGCGAAAAATTCTAACAAGACATCGGGGCGCGAACTTTTGCATTAATTGCACCAGTTTGGCTCGTTTTGCAGTAAGTTTCGTGCAATAGCAAAACGGTTCCAAATACACCCAAACGGAAAGAAACGCACCAAAACATGAGATTAGGGTCCAATGGTGTGGATCGTGAGCGTTTGTTGCGAAAAATTCTAACAAAAGATCATGGCACAAAATTTTGCATTAATAGCACCAGTTTGGCTCGTTTTGCAGCAAGTTTCGTGCAGTAGCAAAACGGTCCCAAATGCACGTGAACCGAAAGAAACGCACAAAAACATGAGTTAAGGGTCCAATGGTATGGATCGGGAGCGTTCGTTGCGAAAAATTCTAACGAGACATCGCGGCACGAACTTTTGCATTAATTGCACCAGTTTGGCGTGTTTTGAAGAAAGTTTCGAGCAGCAGCAAAATGGTCCCAAATGCACGCGAACGGAAAGAAAGAAAACAAAAACTTGAGTTTATGGTCCAATGGTGTGGATCATGAGCGTTCGTTGTGAAAAATTCTAACAAGACATCGCGGCACGAACTTTTGCATTAATTGCACCAGCTTGGCTCGTTTTGCACCATGTTTTGTGCAATAGCAAAACAGTTCCAAATGGACCCAAACGGAAAGAAACGTACCAAAACATGAGTTTAGGGTGCAATGTTGTGCATCAGGAGTGTTCGTTGCAAAAAATTCTAACAAGACATCGAGGCACGAACTTTTGCATTAATTGCACCAGTTTGGCGCATTTTGCAGCTAGTTTCGTGCTGTAGCAAAACGGTCCTAAATGCACGCAAACGGAAAGAAATGCACAAAAGATGAGTTTAGGGTCAATGGTGTGGATCGGGAGCGTTCGTTGCGAAAAATTCTAACAACACATCGGGGCGAGAACTTTTGCATTACTTGCACCAGTTTGGCTCGTTTTGCAGCAAGTTTCGTGCAATAACAAAACGGTTCCAAATGCACCCAAACGGAAAGAAACGCACCAAAACATGAGATTAGGGTCCAATGGTGTGGATCGGGAGCGTTTGTTGTGAAAAATTCTAACAAAACATCATGGCACAAAATTTTGCATTAATAGCACCAGTTTGGCTCGTTTTGCAGCATGTTTCGTGCAGTAGCGAAACGGTCCCAAATGCACGTGAACCGAAAGAAACGCACAAAAACATGAGTTACGGGTCCAATGGTATGGATCGGGAGCGTTCGTTGTGAAAAATTCTAACGAGACATCGCGGCACGAACTTTTGCATTAATTCCACACGCTTGGCTCGTTTTGCACCAAGTTTCGTGAAATAGCAAAACGGTTCCAAGTGGACCCAAACGGAAAGAAACGCACCAAAACATGAGTTTAGGGTGCAATGGTGTGGATCGAGAGTGTTCGTTGTGAAAAATTCTAACAAGACATCCTGGCACGAACTTTTGCATTAATTGCACCAGTTTGGCGCGTTTTGCAGAAGTTTCGTGCAGTAGCAAAATGGTCCCAAATGCACGCGAACGGAAAGAAACGCACAAAACATGAGTTTAGGGTCCAATGGTGTGGATCGGGAGCGTTCGTTACGAAAAATTCTAACAAGACATCGCGGCATGAACTTTTGCATTAATTGCACCAGTTTGGCGCGTTTTCCAGCAAGTTTTGTGCAGTGGTAAAACGGTCCCAAATGCAGGCGAACGGAAAGAAACCCACAAAAACATGAGTTTAGGGTCTAATGGTGTGGATCGGGAGCGTTCGTTGTGAAAAATTCTAACGAGACATCGCGGCACGAACTTTTGCATTAATTCCACCAGCTTGGCTCGTTTTGCACCAAGTTTCATGAAATAGCAAAATGGTTCCAAGTGGACCCAAACGGAAAGAAACGCACCAAAACATGAGTTTAGGGTGCAATGGTGTGGATCGAGAGTGTTCGTTGTGAAAAATTCTAACAAGACATCCTGGCACGAACTTTTGCATTAATTGCACCAGTTTGGCGCGTTTTGCAGAAGTTTCGTGCAGTAGCAAAATGGTCCCAAATGCACGCGAACGGAAAGAAACGCACAAAACATGAGTTTAGGGTCCAATGGTGTGGATCGGGAGCGTTCGTTACGAAAAATTCTAACAAGACATCGCGGCATGAACTTTTGCATTAATTGCACCAGTTTGGCGCGTTTTCCAGCAAGTTTTGTGCAGTGGTAAAACGGTCCCAAATGCAGGCGAACGGAAAGAAACCCACAAAAACATGAGTTAGGGTCTAATGGTGTGGATCGGGAGCGTTCGTTGTGAAAAATTCTAACGAGACATCGCGGCACGAACTTTTGCATTAATTCCACCAGCTTGGCTCGTTTTGCACCAAGTTTCATGAAATAGCAAAATGGTTCCAAGTGGACCCAAACGGAAAGAAACGCACCAAAACATGAGTTTAGGGTGCAATGGTGTGGATCGAGAGTGTTCGTTGTGAAAAATTCTAACAAGACATCCTGGCACGAACTTTTGCATTAATTGCACCAGTTTGGCGCGTTTTGCAGAAGTTTCGTGCAGTAGCAAAATGGTCCCAAATGCACGCGAACGGAAAGAAACGCACAAAACATGAGTTTAGGGTCCAATGGTGTGGATCGGGAGCGTTCGTTACGAAAAATTCTAACAAGACATCGCGGCATGAACTTTTGCATTAATTGCACCAGTTTGGCGCGTTTTCCAGCAAGTTTTGTGCAGTGGTAAAACGGTCCCAAATGCAGGCGAACGGAAAGAAACCCACAAAAACATGAGTTTAGGGTCTAATGGTGTGGATCGGGAGCGTTCGTTGCAAAAAATTCTAACAAGATATCGTGGCACGAACTTTTGCATTAATTGCACCAGTTTGGCGCGTTTTGAAAAAAGTTTCGTGCAGCAGCAAAAGGTCCCAACTGCACGCGAACGGAAAGAAAGAAAACAAAAACATGAGTTTATGGTCCAATGGTATGGATCGTGAGCGTTCATTGCGAAAAATTCTAACAAGACATCGCGGCACGAACTTTTGCATTAATTGGACCAGCTTGGCTCGTTTTGCACCATGTTTTGTGCAATAGCAAAACAGTTCCAAATGGACCCAAACGGAAAGAAACATACCAAAACATGAGTTTAGGGTGCAATGTTGTGGATCAGGAGTGTTCGTTGCGAAAAATTCTATCAAGACATCGAGGCACGAACTTTTGCATTAATTGCACCAGTTTGGCGCATTTTGCAGCTAGTTTCGTGCTGTAGCAAAACGGTCCTAAATGCACGCGAACGGAAAGAAATGCACAAAACATGAGTATAGGGTCAATGGTGTGGATCGGGAGCGTTCGTTGCGAAAAATTCGAACAAGACATCGGGGCGCGAACTTTTGCATTACTTGCACCAGTTTGGCTCGTTTTGCAGCAAGTTTCGAGCAATAGCAAAACGGTTCCAAATGCACCCAAACGGAAAGAAACGCACCAAAACATGAGATTAGGGTCCAATGGTGTGGATCGGGAGCGTTTGTTGCGAAAAATTCTAACAAAACATCATGGCACAAAATTTTGCATTAATAGCACCAGTTTGGCTCGTTTTGCAGCAAGTTTCGTGCAGTAGCAAAACGGTCCCAAATGCACGTGAACCGAAAGAAACGCACAAAAACATGAGTTAAGGGTCCAATGGTATGGATCGGGAGCGTTCGTTGCGAAAAATTCTAACGAGACATCGCGGCACGAACTTTTGCATTAATTGCACTAGTTTGGCGCGTTTTGAAGAAAGTTTCGTGCAGCAGCAAAATGGTCCCAAATGCACGCGAACGGAAAGAAAGAAAACAAAAACATGAGTTTATGGTCCAATGGTATGGATCGTGAGCGTTCGTTGCGAAAAATTCTAACAAGACATCGCGGCTCGAACTTTTGCATTAATTGCACCAGCTTGGCTCGTTTTGCACCATGTTTTGTGCAATAGTAAAACAGTTCCAAATAGACCCAAACGGAAAGAAACGTACCAAAACACGAGTTTAGGGTGCAATGTTGTGGATCAGGAGTGTTCGTTGCGAAAAATTCTAACAAGACATCGAGGCACGAACTTTTGCATTAATTGCACCAGTTTGGCGCATTTTGCAGCTAGTTTCGTGCTGTAGCAAAACGTTCCTAAATGCACGCAAACGGAAAGAAATGCACAAAAGATGAGTTTAGGGTCAATGGTGTGGATCGGGAGCGTTCGTTGCGAAAAATTCTAACAACACATCGGGGCGAGAACTTTTGCATTACTTGCACCAGTTTGGCTCGTTTTGCAGCAAGTTTCGTGCAATAGCAAAACGGTTCCAAATGCACCCAAACGGAAAGAAGCGCACCAAAACATGAGATTAGGGTCCAATGGTGTGGATCCGGAGCGTTTGTTGCGAAAAATTCTAACAAAACATCATGGCACAAAATTTTGCATCAATAGCACCAGTTTGGCTCGTTTTGCAGCAAGTTTCGTGCAGTAGCAAAACGGTCCCAAATGCACGTGAACCGAAAGAAACGCACAAAAACATGAGTTAAGGGTCCAATGGTATGGATCGGGAGCGTTCGTTGTGAAAAATTCTAACGAGACATCACGGCACGAACTTTTGCATTAATTCCACACGCTTGGCTCGTTTTGCACCAAGTTTCGTGAAATAGCAAAACGGTTCCAAGTGGACCCAAACGGAAAGAAACGCACCAAAACATGAGTTTAGGGTGCAATGGTGTGGATCGAGAGTGTTCGTTGTGAAAAATTCTAACAAGACATCCTGGCACGAACTTTTGCATTAATTGCACCAGTTTGGCGCGTTTTGCAGAAGTTTCGTGCAGTAGCAAAATGGTCCCAAATGCACGCGAACGGAAAGAAAACGCACAAAACATGAGTTTAGGGTCCAATGGTGTGGATCGGGAGCGTTCGTTACGAAAATTCTAACAAGACATCGCGGCATGAACTTTTGCATTAATTGCACCAGTTTTGCGCGTTTTCCAGCAAGTTTTGTGCAGTGGTAAAACGGTCCCAAATGCAGGCGAACGGAAAGAAACCCACAAAAACATGAGTTTAGGGTCTAATGGTGTGGATCAGGAGCGTTCGTTGTGAAAAATTCTAACGAGACATCGCGGCACGAACTTTTGCATTAATTCCACCAGCTTGGCTCGTTTTGCACCAAGTTTCATGAAATAGCAAAATGGTTCCAAGTGGACCCAAACGGAAAGAAACGCACCAAAACATGAGTTTAGGGTGCAATGGTGTGGATCGAGAGTGTTCGTTGTGAAAATTCTAACAAGACATCCTGGCACGAACTTTTGCATTAATTGCACCAGTTTGGCGCGTTTTGCAGAAGTTTCGTGCAGTAGCAAAATGGTCCCAAATGCACGCGAACGGAAAGAAACGCACAAAACATGAGTTTAGGGTCCAATGGTGTGGATCGGGAGCGTTCGTTACGAAAAATTCTAACAAGACATCGCGGCATGAACTTTTGCATTAATTGCACCAGTTTGGCGCGTTTTCCAGCAAGTTTTGTGCAGTGGTAAAACGGTCCCAATGCAGGCGAACGGAAAGAAACCCACAAAAACATGAGTTTAGGGTCTAATGGTGTGGATCGGGAGCGTTCGTTGCAAAAAATTCTAACAAGATATCGTGGCACGAACTTTTGCATTAATTGCACCAGTTTGGCGCGTTTTGAAAAAAGTTTCGTGCAGCAGCAAAAAGGTCCCAACTGCACGCGAACGGAAAGAAAGAAAACAAAAACATGAGTTTATGGTCCAATGGTATGGATCGTGAGCGTTCATTGCGAAAAATTCTAACAAGACATCGCGGCACGAACTTTTGCATTAATTGGACCAGCTTGGCTCGTTTTGCACCATGTTTTGTGCAATAGCAAAACAGTTTCCAAATGGACCCAAACGGAAAGAAACATACCAAAACAGAGTTTAGGGTGCAATGTTGTGGATCAGGAGTGTTCGTTGCGAAAAATTCTATCAAGACATCGAGGCACGAACTTTTGCATTAATTGCACCAGTTTGGCGCATTTTGCAGCTAGTTTCGTGCTGTAGCAAAACGGTCCTAAATGCACGCGAACGGAAAGAAATGCACAAAACATGAGTATAGGGTCAATGGTGTGGATCGGGAGCGTTCGTTGCGAAAATTCGAACAAGACATCGGGGCGCGAACTTTTGCATTACTTGCACCAGTTTGGCTCGTTTTGCAGCAAGTTTCGAGCAATAGCAAAACGGTTCCAAATGCACCCAAACGGAAAGAAACGCACCAAAACATGAGATTAGGGTCCAATGGTGTGGATCGGGGAGCGTTTGTTGCGAAAAATTCTAACAAAACATCATGGCACAAAATTTTGCATTAATAGCACCAGTTTGGCTCGTTTTGCAGCAAGTTTCGTGCAGTAGCAAACGGTCCCAATGCACGTGAACCGAAAGAAACGCACAAAAACATGAGTTAAGGGTCCAATGGTATGGATCGGGAGCGTTCGTTGCGAAAAATTCTAACGAGACATCGCGGCACGAACTTTTTGCATTAATTGCACTAGTTTGGCGCGTTTGAAGAAAGTTTCGTGCAGCAGCAAAATGGTCCAAATGCACGCGAACGGAAAGAAAGAAAACAAAAACATGAGTTTATGGTCCAATGGTATGGATCGTGAGCGTTCGTTGCGAAAAATTCTAACAA
>NW_024376700.1:0-30957 GCF_016808335.1 Panicum virgatum
TTGGTGCGTTTTGTACTATTTGGATGCATTTGGGACCGTTCGGTTGCCTTACGAACTCGGTGCAAAACGGGCCGAACTAGTGCAAAGTTCGTGCCACGAAGTCGCGTCGGAAATTTTTTGCAACGAACACATACGATCCACCTTATGGACACTAAACTGATGTTTTAGTGCGTTTTGTACTACTGGGTGCATTTGAGACCATTTGGTTGGCTTAGGAACTTGGTGCAAAACGGGCCGAACTAGTGCAAAAGTTTGTGCACGAAGTCGCATCAAATTTTTTAGCGATGAACGCACACAATCCAACCCATTGGACCCTAAACTACATTTTGGTGCGTTTCGTACTACTTGGGTGCATTTGGGACCGTTCGGTTATCTTACGGAACTCGGTGCAAGCGGGCCGAACTAGTGCAAAAGTTCGTGCCACTAAGTTGCGTCGGAATTTTTCGCAACGAACACACCCGATCCACCCATTGGTCCCTAAACTAATGTTTTGGTGCGTTTCCGTACTACTTGGGTGGCATTTGGGACCGTGTGGTGCCTTACGGAACTTGGGTGCAAATGGGCCGAAACTAGTGCAAAAGTTCGTGCCACGAAGGTCGCAACGGAATATTTCTTCGCGGATGAAAGGCACCCGATCACCACCCCATTGGACCCTAAAATATGACGGTTTTGGTGTGTTTCATACTATTTTTGGTGCATTTGGGACCGTTTGGTTGCCTTACGAAACTCGTTACAAAGGCGGGCCGAACTAGTGCAAAGTGCGTGCCACGAAAGTCGGCCGTTGGTTGGAATTTTTCGGCAACGAACGCCACCCGATCCACCCCATTGGACCCTAAACTAACGTTTTGGTATGTTTCGTATGTATTTGGGTGCATTTGGGACGTCGGTTGCCTTACGTAACTTAGTGCAAAATGGGCCGAACTAGTGCAAAAGTTCGGTGCCACGAAAGTCGCGGCGGAATTTTTCGGAACGAACGCATCCGATCCACCCCATTGGACCCTAAACTGGCGTTTTGTGTGTTTCATACTAGGGACCGTTTGGGTGCCCTATGGAACTCGGTGCAAACGGGTCAAACTAGTGCAAAAGTTCGCGCCATGAAGTCGAGTCGGAATTTTTCAGAACGATCACACCCGATCCACCCCATTGGACCCTAAACTGACGTTTTGGTGTGTTTCATACTATTTGCGTGCATTTGGGACTGTTTGGGTGCCCTATGGAACTCGGTGCAAACGGGCCGAATAAGTGCAAAAGTTCGTGCCACGAGGTCGCATCGGAATTTTTCACGACGAAGGCACCCGATCCACCCCATTGGACGCTAAACTGACGTTTTGGTGCGTTTCGTACTGTTTGGGTGCATTTGGGACCGTTTGGTTGCCTTATGAAACTCGGTGCCACTAGGTCGCATCTGAATTTTTGACGACGAAGGCACCCGATCCACCCCATTGGACCCAAAACTGACGTTTTGGTGCAATTTCATACTATTTTGGTGCATTTGGGACCGTTTGGTTGCCTTACGAAACTCTATGCAAAGCGGGCCGAACTAGTGCAAAAGTTCGTGCCACGAAGTCGCATCGGAATTTTTCGCAACGAACACACCCGATCCAACCCATTGGACCCTAAACTAACGTTTTGGTGCGTTTCATACTATTTGGGTGCATTAGGGACTGTTCGGTTGCCTTACGGTACTCGGTGCAAAATGGGCCGAACTAGTGCAACAGTTCGTGCCACGAAATCGCTTCGGAATTTTTTGCGACGAACGCACCTGATCCACCCCATTGGACCCTCAACTAACGTTTTGGTGCATTACATACTATTTGGATGCATTAGGGACCGTTTGGCTGCCTTACGAAAATCGGTGCGATATAGGCCGAACTAGTGCAAAAGTTTGTGCCACGAAGTCACGTCGGAATGTTTCGCAACGAACTCACCCGATCCACCCCATTTGACCCTAAACAGACATTTTGGTGAGTTTTGTACTATTTGGATGCATTTGGGACCGTTCGGTTGCCATACGGAACTCGGTGCAAAACGGGCCGAACTAGTGCAAAAGTTCGTGCCATGAAGTCGCGTCGGAAAATTTTCGCAACGAACACACACGATCCACCTTATAGGACGCTAAACTGATGTTTAGTGTGTTTCGTACTATTTGGGTGCATTTGAGACCGTTGGGTAGCTTTACGGAACTCGGTGCAAAATTGGTCGAACTAGTGCAAAAGTTCGTGCCACGAAGTCGCGTCGGAATTTTTCGGAACGAACGCATCCGATCCACCCCCTTGGACCCTAAATTAGCGTTTTCGTGCGTTTCATACTAGGGACCATTTGGGTGCCCTATGGAAGTTGGTGGCAAAACGGGTCAAACTAGTGCAAAAGCTCGCGCCATGAAGTCAAGTCAGAATTTTTCAGAACGAACACACCCGATCCACCCCATTGGACCCTAAACTGACGTTTTGGTTTGTTTCATACTATTGCGTGCATTTGGGACTGTTTGGGTGCCCTATGGAACTCGGTGCAAATTGGGCCGAATAAGTGCAAAAGTTCGTGCCACGAGGTCGCATCGGGATTTTTCATGACGAAGGCACCCGATCTACCCCATTGACGCTAAACAGACGTTTTGGTGCGTTTCGTACTGTTTGGGTGCATTTGGGACCGTTTGGTTGCCTTATGAAACTCGGTGCCACTAGGTCGCATCTGAATTTTTCACGACGAAGGCACCCGATCCACCCCATAGGACCCAAAACTGACGTTTTGGTGCGTTTCATACTATTTTGGTGCATTTGGGACCGTTTGGTTGCCTTACGAAACTCGGTGCAAAGCGGGCCGAACTAGTGCATAAGTTCGTGCCACGAAATCGCTTCGGAATTTTTCGCAACCAACAAACCCGATCCATCCATTGGACCCTAAACTGACGTTTTGGGTCCGTTTCGTACTATTTTTTGTGCATTTGGGACCGTTCGGTTGCCTTACGTAACTCGGTGCCAAATGGGCCGAACTAGTGCAAAAGTTTATGCCACGATGTCGCAATCAGAATTTTTCGCAATGAACGCACCCGATCCACCCCATTGGACCCTGAACTGACGTTTTGGTGCATTTGTACTATTTGGGTGCATTTGGGACCGTTTGGTTGCCTTACGAAACCCGGTGCAAAGCGGGCCGAACTAGTGCAAAAATTCGTGCCACGAAGTCGCGTCGAAATTTTTCGCAACGAACACACCCGATCCACCCCATTGGACCCTAAACTGACGTTTTGGTGCGTTTCGTACTATTTGGGTGCATTTGGGACCGTTTGGTTGCCTTACGAAAATCGGTGCAAAACAGGCTGAACTAGTGCAAAAGTTCGTGCCACGAAGTCACGTCGGAATATTTTGCAACGAACGCACCGGATCCACCCCATTTGACCCTCAACAGACATTTTTGTGAGTTTTGTACTATTTGGGTGCATTTGGGACCGTTCGGTTGCCTTACGAGACTCGGTGCAAAATGGGCCGAACTAGTGCAAAAGTTCGTGCCACGAAGTCGCGTCAGAATTTTTCGCAACGAACACACACGATCCACCTTATACGACACTAAACTCATGTTTTAGTGCGTTTCGTACTATTTGGGTGCATTTGAGACCGTTTGGTTGCCTTAGGAACTTGGTGCAAAACGGACCGAACTAGTGCAAAAGTTCGTGCCACGAAGTCACATCGGAATTTTTCGCGATGAAGGCACCCGATCCAACCCATTGGACCCTAAACTAACGTTTTGATGCGTTCTGTACTATTTGGGTGCATTTGAGACCGTTTGGTTGCCTTACGGAACTTGGTACAAAACGGGCCGAACTAGTGCTTTTCGTGCCACGAAGTCGCATCGGAATTTTTTTCGCGACGAAGGCACCCGTTCCACCCCATTGGACCATAAACTGACGTTTTGGTGCATTTCTTACTATTTGGGAACATTAGGGACCGTTTTGTTGCCTTACGAAACTTGGTGCAAAATGGGCCGAACTAGAGCAAAAGTTTGTGCCACGAAGTCGCGTCGGTTTTTTTTCAGAACGAACACACCCAATCGACCGCATTGGACCCTAAACTGATGTTTTAGTGTGTTCTGTACTATTTGGGTGCATTTGAGGACCGTTTGGTTGCCTTACGGAACTTGGTGCAAAACGGGTCGAACTAGTGCAAAAGTTCGTGCCATGAAGATGCATCGGAATTTTTCGCGACGAAGGCACCCGATTCACCCCATTGTACCCTAAACTGACGTTTCGATGTGTTTCATACTATTTTGGTGCATTTGGGACTGTTTGGTTGCCTTACGAAACTCGGTGCAAAGCGGGTCGAACTAGTGCAAAAGTTCGTGCCACAAAATCGCGTAGGAATTTTTCACAACGAACGCACCCGATCCACCCCATTGGACCCTAAACTGGCATTTTGGTGCGTTTCGTACTATTTGGGTCATTTGGCACCGTTCGGTTGCCTTACGGAACTCGGTGCAAAATGGGCCGAACTAGTGCAAAAGTTCGTGCCACGAAGTCGCGTCAGAATTTTTCGCAACGAACGCACCTGATCCACCGCATTGGACCCTAAACTGCCGTTTTGGTGTGTTTCGTACTATTTGGGTGCATTTGGGACCGTTTGGTTGCCTTACGAAACTCGGTGCAGAGCGGGCCGAACTAGTGCAAAAGTTCGTGCCACGAAGTCACGTCGAAATTTTTCACAACGAACACACCCGATCCACCCTATTGGACCCTAAACTGATGTTTTGGTATGTTTTGTACTATTTGGGTAAATTTGGCACCGTTCGGTTGCCTTACGGAACTCGGTGCAAAATGGGCCGAACTAGTGCAAAAGTTCGTGCCACGAAGTCGCGTCAGAATTTTTCGCAACGAACGCACCCGATCCACCGCATTGGACCCTAAACTGCCGTTTTGGTGCGTTTCGTACTATTTGGGTGCATTTGGGACCGTTTGGTTGCCTTACGAAACTCGGTGCAGAGCGGGCCGAACTAGTGCAAAAGTTCGTGCCACGAAGTCACGTCGAAATTTTTCACAACGAACACACCCGATCCACCCCACTGGACCCGAAACTGATGTTTTGGTATGTTTTGTACTATTTGGTTGCATTTGGGACCATTTGGTTGCCTTACGAAACTCGGTGCAAAGCGGGCCGAACTAGTGCAAAAGTTCGTGCCACGAAGTCACGTCAGAATTTTTCAGAACGAACGCACCTGATCCACCACATTGGACCCTAAACTGATGTTTTAGTGTGTTCTGTACTATTTGGGTGCATTTGAGACCGTTTGGTTGCCATACGGAACTTGGTGCAAAACGGGCCGAACTAGTGCAAAAGTTCGTGCCACGAAGTCGCATCGGAATTTTTCGCAACGAAGGCACCTGATCCACCCCATTGGACCCTAAACTGATGTTTTGGTGCGTTTCATACTATTTTGGTGCATTTGGGACCGTTTGGTTGCCTTACGAAACTCGGTGCAAAGCAGGCCGAACTAGTGCAAAAGTTCGTGCCACAAAATCGCGTAGGAATTTTTCGCAACGAACACACCCGATCCACCCCACAGGACCATAAACTGACATTTTGGTGCATTTTGTACTATTTGGGTGCATTTGGGACCGTTCGGTTGCCTTACGGAACTCGATACAAAATGGGCCGAACTAGTGCAAAAGTTCGTGCCACAAACTCGCGTCGGAATATTTTGCAACGAATGCATCCGATCCACCCCATTGGACCCTAAACTAACGGTTTAGTGCATTTCGTACTATTTGGGTGCATTTGGGACCGTTCGGTTGCCTTACGGAACTCAGTGCAAAGCGGGCCGAACTAGTGCAAAAGTTTGTGCCATGAAGTCGCGTCGCAATTTTTCGGAACGAACGCACCTGATCCACCCCATTGGACCCTAAACTGACGTTTTGGTGCGTTTCATACTATTTGGGTGCATTTGGGAATGTTTGGTTGCCTTACGAAACTCGGGGCAAAGCGGGCCGAACAAGTGCAAAAGTTCGTGCCACGAAGTCGTGTCGGAATTTTTTGCAACGAACGCACCCGATCCACCCCATTGGACCCTAAACGGAAGTTTTGGTGCATTTCGTACTATTTGGGTGCATTTGGGACTGTTTGGGTTCCCTATGGAACTCGGTGCAAAACGGGCCGAACTAGTGCAAAAGTTCGTACCACGAGGTCGCATCGGAATTTTTCACGACGAAGGCACCCGATCCACCCCATTGGACCCTAAACTGACGTTACGGTGCGTTTCGTACTATTTGGGTGCATTTGGGACCGTTTGGTTGCCTTACGAAACTCGGTGCAAAGCGGGCCGAACTAGTGCAAAAGTTCGTGCCACGAAGTCACGTCGGAATTTTTCGCAACGAACACACCCGATCCACCCCATTGGTCCCTAAACTAATGTTTTGGTGCGTTTTGTACTATTTGGGTGCATTAGGGACCGTTCGGTTGCCTTACGGAACTCGGTGCAAAATGGGCCGAACTAGTGCAAAAGATCGTGCCACGAAGTCACGTCGGAATGTTTCGCAACGAACGCACCCGATCCACCCCATTGGACCCTCAACTAACGTTTGGTGCATTTCGTACTATTTGGGTGCATTAGGGACCGTTTGGTTGCCTTACGAAAAATCGGTGCAAAACAGGTCGAACTAGTACAAAAGATCGTGCCACGAAGTCACGTCGGAATGTTTCGCAACGAACGCACCCAATCCACCCCATTGGACCCTAAACAGACATTTTGGTGAGTTTTGTACTATTTGGGTGCATTTGGGACCATTCGGTTGCCTTACGGAACTCGGTGCAAAACGGGCCGAACTAGTGCAAAAGTTTGTGCCACGAAGTCGCGTCGGAATTTTTCGCAACGAACACACACGATCCACCTTATAGGACAATAAACTGATGTTTTAGTGCATTTCGTACTATTTGGGTGCATTTGAGACCGTTTGGTTGCCTTAGGAACTAGGTGCAAAACGGGCCGAACTAGTGCAAAAGTTCGTGCCACAAAGTCGCATCGGAATTTTTCGCGATGAAGGCACCCGATCCAACCCATTGGACCCTAAACTAACATTTTGGTGCGTTTCGTACTACTTGGGTGCATTTGGGACCGTTCGGTTATCTTACGGAACTCGGTGCAAAACGGGCCGAACTAGTGCAAAAGTTTGTGCCACGAAGTCGCGTCGGAATTTTTCGCAACGAACGCATCCGATCCACCTTATGGGACCCTAAACTAACGTTTTGGTGCGTTTCATACTATTTGGGTGCATTTGAGACCGTTTGGTTGCCTTACGGAACTTGGTGCAAAACGGGCCGAACTAGTGCAAAAGTTCGTGCCACGAAGTCGCATCGGAATTTTTCGCGACGAAGGCACCCGATCCACCCCATTGGACCCTAAACTGACGTTTTGGTGCATTTCTTACTATTTGGGTCATTTGAGACCGTTGCGTTGCCTTACGAAACTTGGTGCAAAGCGGGCCGAACTAGTGCAAAACTTCGTGCCACGAAGTCGCGTCGGAATTTTTCGCAACAAACACACCCGATCCACGCCATTGGACCCTAAACTAACGTTTTGATGTGTTTCGTACTACTTGGGTGCATTTGGGACCATTTGGTTGCCTTACGGAACTTTGTGCAAAACGGGCCGAACTAGTGCAAAAGTTCGTGCCACGAAGTCGCATCGGAATTTTTCGCGACGAAGGCACCCGATTCACCCCATTGGACCCTAAACTGACGTTTTGGTGTGTTTCATACTATTTTGGTGCATTTGGGACTGTTTGATTGCCTTATGAAACTCGGTGCATAGCGGGCCGAACTATTGCAAAAGTTCGTGCCACAAAGTAGCTTAGGAATTTTTTGCAACGAACGCACCCGATCCACCCCATTGGACCCTAAACTGACATTTAGGTGTGTTTCGTACAATTTGGGTGCATTTGGGACCATTCGGTTGCCTTACGGAACTCGATGCAAAATGGGCCGAACTAGTGCAAAAGTTCGTGCCGCGAAGTCGCGTCGGAATTTTTCGCATCGAAAGAATCCAATCCACCCCATTGGTCCATAAACTGACGTTTTGGTGCGTTTCGTACTATTTGGGTGCCTTAGGGAACGCACCCAAATAGTACGGAACGCACTAAAACATCAGTTTAGGGTCCTATAAGGTGGATTGTGTGCATTCGTTGGGAAAAATTCTGACGCGACTTCGTGGCACGAACTTTGCACTAGTTCGGCCTGTTTTGCACCAAGTTCCGTAAGGCAACAAAACGGTCTCAAATGCACCCAAATAGTACGGAACAGACTGAAACATCAGTTTAGGGTCCTATAAGGCTAATCGTGCGCGTTCGTTGTGAAAAATTCCGACGCAACTTCGTGGCACGCACTTTTGCACTAGTTTGGCCCATTTTGCACTGAGTTTCGTAAGGCAACCAAACGGTCCTGAATGCACCCAAATAGTACGAAACGCACGAAAACAACAGTTTAGGGTCGAATGGGGTGGATCGGGAGCGTTAGTTGCAAAAAATTCCGACGTGACTTTGTGGCACTAACTTTTGTACTAGTTCGGCCCTTTTTGCATCGAGTTTTGTAAGGCAACCAAACGGTCTCAAATGCACCCAAATAGTACGGAACACACTAAAACATCAGTTTAGGGTCCTATAAGGTGGACCGTGTGCGTTCGTTATGAAAAATTCCGACGCGACTTCGTGGCACGAACTTTTGCACTAGTTCGGCCCGTTTTGCACCGAGTTCCGTAAGGCAACCAAACGATCTCAAATGCACCCAAATGTACAGAACACACTAAAACATCAGTTTAGGGTCCTATAAGGCGGACCGTGTGCGTTCGTTGTGAAAAATTCCGACGCGACTTCGTGGCACAAACTTTTGCACTAGTTCGGCCCGTTTTGCACCGAGTTTCGTAAGGAAATGAAACGGTCCCTAATGCACCCAAATAGTACGAAACGCACCAAAACATCAGTTTAGGGTACAATGGGGTTTATCGGGTGCATTAGTTGGGAAAAAATTCCGACACAACATCGTGGCACTAACTTTTGCACTAGTTCGCCCCGTTTTGCACCAAGTTTCGTAAGGCAACCAAACGGTCTGAAATCACCCAAATCGTACGAAACGAACCAAAATGTTAGTTTAGGGTCCAATGAGGTGGATCGGTTGCGTTCGTTGCGAAAAAATCCGATGCGACTTCTGGGCACGAACTTTTGCACTAGTTCGGCCCGTTTTGCACCGAGTTTCGTCAGGCAACCAAACGGTCCCTAATGCACCCAAATAGTAAGAAATGCACCAAAACATCAGTTTAGGGTCCAATGGAGTCGATCGGGTTCCTTCGTCACGAAAATTTCCGATGCGACTTCGTGGCACGAATTTTTGCACTAGTTCGGCCCGTTTTGCACCTAGTTCCGTAAGGCAACCAAACGGTCTCAAATGCACCCAAATAGTACGGAACGCACTAAAACATCAGTTTAGGGTGCTATAAGGTGGATCGTGTGTATTCGTTGCGAAAAATTCTGACGCGACTTTATGGCACGAACTTTTGCACTAGTTCGGCCCGTTTTGCACCAAGTTCCGTAAGGCAACCAAACGGTCTCAAATGCACCCAAATAGTACAGAACAGACTAAAACATCAGTTTAGGGTCCTATAAGGTGGATCGTGTGCGTTCGTTGTGAAAAATTCCGACGCAACTTCGTGGCACGAACTTTTGCACTAGTTGGGCCCGTTTTGCACCGAGTTTCGTCAGGCAACCAAACGGTCCCTAACGCACCCAAATACTAAGAAATGCACCAAAACGTTAGTTTAGGGTCCAATGGAGTGGATCGGGTTCCTTCGTCGCAAAAAAATTCCGATGCGACTTCGTGGCACGAACTTTTGCACTAGTTCGGCCCGTTTTGCACCTAGTTCCGTAAGGCAACCAAACGGTCTCAAATGCACCCAAATAGTACAGAACGCACTAAAACATCAGTTTAGGGTCCTATAAGGTGGATCGTGTGCATTCGTTGCGGAAAATTCTGACGCGACTTCGTGGCACGTACTTTTGCACTAGTTCGGCCCGTTTTGCACCAAGTTCCGTAAGGCAACCAAACGGTCTCAAATGCACCCAAATAGTACGGAACAGACTAAAACATCAGTTTAGGGTCCTATAAGGTGGTTCGTGTGCGTTCGTTGTGAAAAATTCCGACGCAACTTCGTGGCACGAACTTTTGCACTAGTTTGGCCCATTTTGCACCGAGTTTCGTAAGGCAACCAAACGGTCCTGAATGCACCCAAATAGTACAAAACGCACGAAAACACCAGTTTACAGTCGAATGGGGTGGATCGGGAGCGTTCGTTGCAAAAAATTCCGATGTGACTTTGTGGCACTAACTTTTGCACTAGTTCGGCCCGTTTTGCATCGAGTTTTGTAAGGCAACCAAACGGTTCCATATGCACCCAGATAGTACGAAAATGCACCAAAACATCAGTTTAGGGTACAATGGGGTTTATCGGGTGCATTAGTTGGGAAAAAATTCCGACGCAACATCGTGGCACTAACTTTTGCACTAGTTCGCCCCGTTTTGCACCAAGTTTTATAAGGCAACCAAATGGTCCTAAATCACCCAAATAGTACAAAATGCACCAAAACATTAGTTTAGGGTCCAATGGGGTGGATCGGTTGCGTTCGTTGAGAAAAATTCCGATGCGACTTCTTGGCACGAACTTTTGCACTAGTTCGGCCTGTTTTGCACCGTGTTTCGTAAGGCAACCAAATGGTCCCAAATGCACCCAAATAGTACGAAACGCACCAAAACATTAGTTTAGGGTCCAATGGGGAGGACCGGGTACGTTCATTGCAAAAAATTCCGACGCGAATATGTGGCACGAACTTTTGCACTAGTTCGGCCCATTTTACACCGAGTTTCGTAAGGAAACCAAATGGTCCTAAATGCACTCAAATGGTACGAAATGCACCAAAACATCAGTTTAGGGTCCAATGGGGTGGATTGGACGTGTTCGTTACGAAAAATTCTAATACAACTTCGTGGCATGAACTTTTGCACTTGTTGGGCCCTTTTTGCACCGAGTTTCGTAAGGCAACCAAACAGTCCAAAATGCACACAAATAGTTTGAAACGCACCAAAACATCTGTTTGGGGTCTAATGGGATGAACCCGGTATGTTCGTTGCGAAAAATTCCGACGCGACTTCATGGCACGAACTTTTGCACTAGTTCGGCCCGTTTTGCACCGAGTTTCGTAAGGCAACGAAACGGTCCCAAATGCATCCAAATTGTATGAAACGGACCAAAACATTAGTTTAGGGTCCAATGGGGTGGACTGGATGTGTTCGTTGCGAAAAATTCCGACGCGGCATCATGACACGAACTTTTGCACTAGTTCGACCCGTTTTGCACCGAGTTTCGTAAGGCAACCAAACGGTCCCAAATGCACCCAAAAAGTACGAAATGCACCAAAACATCAGTTTAGGGTCCAATGGGGTGGATCGGGGTGTGTTTGTTGCGAAAAATTCCAACACGACTTCGTGGCACAAACTTTTGCACTAGTTCGGCCCATTTTGCACCGAGTTTCGTAAGGTAACCAAACAGTCCCGAATGCACCCAAATAGTTTGAAATGCACCAGAACACCAGTTTAGGGTCCAATGGGGTTGATCAGCAGCATTCGTTGCAATGAATTCCGACGTGACTTTGTGGCACTAACTTTTGCACTTGTTCGCCCCGTTTTGCACCGAGTTTCGTAAGGCAACCAAACGGTCAAAAATGCACCCAAATAGCACGAAACGTACCAAAATATCTGTTTGGGGTCTAATGCGATGGACTAGGTAAGTTCGTTGCGAATAATTCTGATGCGACTTCGTGGCATGAACTTTTGCACTAGTTCGGCCCGTTTTACACCGAGTTTCGTAAGGCAACCAAATGGTCCCAAATGCACCCAAATAGTATGAAATGCACCAAAACATCAGTTTAGGGTCCAATGGGGTGGACCATATGTGTTAGTTGCGAAAAATTCCGACGCGACTTCGTGGCACAAACTTTTGCACTAGTTCGGCCCGTTTTGCACCGTGTTTCGTAAGGCAACGTCCCAAATGCACCCAAATAGTACAAAACGCACCAAAACATAGGTTTAGGGTCCAATGGGGGTGGACCGGCTACATTCGTTGCAAAAAATTCTGACGCGACTTCGTGCCACAAACTTTTACACTTGTTGGGCCCGTTTTGCACCGAGTTTCGTAAGGCAACCAAACGGCCCAAAATGCACCCAAATAGTACGAAACACACCAAACCATCTATTTGGGGTCTAATGGGATGGACCCGGTACGTTCGTTGCGAAAAATTCCAACATGACTTCGTGGCACGAACTTTTGCACTAGTTCGGCCCATTTTGCACCGAGTTTCGTGAGGCAACCAAACAGTTCCAAATCACCCAAATAGTAAGAAATGCACCAAAACAATAGTTTAGGGTCCAATGGGGTGGACCGGATGTGTTCATTGCGAAAAATTCCGACGCGACTTCATGGCACGAACTTTTGCACTAGTTCGGCCCGTTTTACACCAAGTTTCGTAACGCAACCAAACGGTCCCAAATGCAATGAAATAGTATGAAATGCACCAAAACATCAGTTTAGGGTCCAGTGGGGTTGATCGTGTGAGTTCGTTGCGAAAAGTTCCGACGCGACTTCGTGGCACGAAATTTTGCACTAGTTCGGCCTATTTTGCACCGAGTTTCGTAACGCAACCAAACGGTCCTTAATGAACCCAAATAGTACAAAACACACTAAAACATTAGTTTAGGGTCGACTGGGATGGATCAGGTTCATTCGTTGCGAGAAATTCCGAAGCGAATTCGTGGCACGAACTTTTGCACTAGTTCAGGCCGTTTTGCACCGAGTTTTGCAAGGCAACCAAATGGTCCCAAATACACCCAAATAGTATGAAATGCAATAAAACATCAGTTTAGGGTCCAATGGGGTGGATCGGGTGTGTTCCTTGCGAAAAATTCCAACATGACTTCCTGGCACGAACTTTTGCACTAGTTAGCCCCGTTTTGCACCGTGTTTCGTAAGGCAACCAAATAGTCCCAAATGCACCCAAATAGTACAAAACGCACCAAAAAATAAGTTTAGGGTCCAATGGGGTGGACCGGGTGCATTCATTGCGAAAAATTCCGATGCGACTTCGTGGCACGAACTTTTGCACTAGTTCGGCCCTTTTTGCACCGATTTCCGTAACGCAACCAAACAGTCCCAAATGCACCCAAATAGTATGGAATGCACCAAAACATCATTTTACGGTCCAATGGGGTGGATCGGGTGCCTTCGTTGTGAAAAATTCCCACGCGACTTCGTGGCACGAACTTTTGCACTAGTTCGGCCCGTTTTGTACCGAGTTTCCTAATGCAATCAAACGGTCCCAAATGCACCCAAATAGTATGAAACTCACGAAAAAATAAGTTTAGGGTTCAATTGGGTGGACCGGGTGCGTTCGTTGCGGAAAATTCCGACGCGACTTCATGGCACGAACTTTTGCAGTAGTTCGGCCCATTTTGCACCGAGTTACGTAAGTCAACCAAACGGTCCCGAATGCACCCAAATAGTTTGAAATGCACCAAAACACCAGTTTAGGTTCCAATGGGGTGGATGGGGTGCGTTCGTTGCAAAAAGTTCCGATGCAGCTTCGTGGCACGAACTTTTGCACTAGTTCGGCCCGTTTTGCACTGAGTATCGTAAGGCAACCAAACGGTCCCAAATGCACCCAAATAGTATGAAACACGCCAAAACATCAGTTTAGGACCCAATGGGGTGGATTGGGCGTGTTCGTTACGAAAAATTCTGACACAACTTCGCGGCACGAACTTTTTCACTTGGTGGGCTCGTTTTACACCGAGTTTTGTAAGGCAACCAAACAGTCCAAAATGCACCCAAATAGTACGAAATGCACAAAAACATCTATTTGGGGTCTAATGGGATGGACCCGGTACGTTCATTTCGAAAAATTCCGACCCGACTTCATGGCCCGAACTTTTGCACTAGTTTGGCCCATTTTGCACCGAGTTTCGTAAGGCAACCAAACGGTCCCAAATGCACCCAAATAGTATGAAACGCAAAAAAACATCAGCTTAGGGGTCCAATGGGGTGGACCGGATGTGTTCGTTACGAAAAATTCTGACGCGACTTCGTGGAACGAACTTTTGCACTAGTTCGGCCCGTTTTACACTGAGTTTCGTAACGAAGCCAAACGGTCCCAATTGCAATGAAATAGTATGGAACGCACCAAAACATCAGTCTAGGGTCCAGTGGGGTGGATCGTGTGAGTTCGTTGCAAAAAGTTCCGACGCGACTTCTTGGCACGAACTTTTGCACTAGTTAGGCCTGTTTTGCACCGAGTTTCGTAACGCAACCAAACGGTCCTCAATGCACCCAAATAGTACAAAACGCACCAAAACATCAGTTTAGGGTCCACTGGGATGGATCGGGTGCATTCATTGCGAAAAATTCCGACGCGACTTCGTGGCACGAACTTTTGCACTAGTTCGGCCCGTTTTGCACCGAGTTTCGTAAGGCAACCAAACGGTCCTAAATGCACCCAAATAGTATGAAATGCACCAAAACATCAGTTTAGGATCCAATGGGGTGGAACGGGTGCGTTCGTTGCGAAAAATTCTAACACGACTTCGTGGCACGAACTTTTGAACTAGTTCGGCCCGTTTCGCACAGAGTTTCGCAAGGCAACCAAACGGTCCCAAATGCACCCAAATAGTATGAAATGCAATAAAACATCAGTTTAGGGTCCAATGGGGTGGATCGGGTGTGTTCGTTGCGAAAAATTCCAACATGACTTCGTGGCACGAACTTTTGCACTAGTTAGCCCCGTTTTGCACCGTGTTTCGTAAGGCAACCAAATGGTCCCAAATGCACCCAAATAGTACAAAACGCACCAAAACATCAGTTTAGGGTACAATGGGGTGGACCGGGTACGTTCGTTAAAAAAAATTCCGACGCGACTTCGTGGCACGAACTTTTACACTAAGTTCAGCTCGTTTTGCACCGAGTTTCGTAAGGCAACCAAACAGTCCCAAATGCACCCAAATAGTACGAAATGCACCGAAACATCATTTTACAGTCTAGTGGGGGTGGATCGGGTGCCTTCATTGTGACAAAATCCGACGCGACTTCGTGGCACGAACTTTTGCACTTGTTCGGCCCGTTTTGCACCGAGTTTCCTAATGCAACTAAACGGTCCCAAATGCACCCAAACAGTATGAAACGCACCAGAAAATAAGTTTGGGGTCCAATGGGGTGGACCGGGTGCATTCGTTGCGAAAAAATCCGATGCGACTTCGTGGCACGAACTTTTGCACTAGTTCGGCCCTTTTTGCACCGATTTTTGTAACGCAACCAAACAGTCCCAAATGCACCCAAATAGTACGAAATGCACGAAAACATCATTTTACGGTCCAATGGGGTGGATCGGGTGCCTTCGCTGTGAAAAACGGGCCGAACTAGTGCAAAAGTTTGTGCCACGAAGTCGCGTCGGAATTTTTCGCAACGAACACACACGATCCACCTTATAGGACAATAAACTGATGTTTTAGTGCATTTCGTACTATTTGGGTGCATTTGAGACCGTTTAGTTGCCTTAGGAACTAGGTGCAAAACGGGCCGAACTAGTGCAAAAGTTCGTGCCACAAAGTCGCATCGGAATTTTTCGCGATGAAGGCACCCGATCCAACCCATTGGACCCTAAACTAACATTTTGGTGCGTTTCGTACTACTTGGGTGCATTTGGGACCGTTCGGTTATCTTACGGAACTCGGTGCAAAACGGGCCGAACTAGTGCAAAAGTTTGTGCCACGAAGTCGCGTCGGAATTTTTCGCAACGAACGCATCCGATCCACCTTATGGGACCCTAAACTAACGTTTTGGTGCGTTTCATACTATTTGGGTGCATTTGAGACCGTTTGGTTGCCTTACGGAACTTGGTGCAAAACGGGCCGAACTAGTGCAAAAGTTCGTGCCACGAAGTCGCATCGGAATTTTTCGCGACGAAGGCACCCGATCCACCCCATTGGACCCTAAACTGACGTTTTGGTGCATTTCTTACTATTTGGGTCATTTGAGACCGTTGCGTTGCCTTACGAAACTTGGTGCAAAGCGGGCCGAACTAGTGCAAAACTTCGTGCCACGAAGTCGCGTCGGAATTTTTCGCAACAAACACACCCGATCCACGCCATTGGACCCTAAACTAACGTTTTGATGTGTTTCGTACTACTTGGGTGCATTTGGGACCATTTGGTTGCCTTACGGAACTTTGTGCAAAACGGGCCGAACTAGTGCAAAAGTTCGTGCCACGAAGTCGCATCGGAATTTTTCGCGACGAAGGCACCCGATTCACCCCATTGGACCCTAAACTGACGTTTTGGTGTGTTTCATACTATTTTGGTGCATTTGGGACTGTTTGATTGCCTTATGAAACTCGGTGCATAGCGGGCCGAACTATTGCAAAAGTTCGTGCCACAAAGTAGCTTAGGAATTTTTTGCAACGAACGCACCCGATCCACCCCATTGGACCCTAAACTGACATTTAGGTGTGTTTCGTACAATTTGGGTGCATTTGGGACCATTCGGTTGCCTTACGGAACTCGATGCAAAATGGGCCGAACTAGTGCAAAAGTTCGTGCCGCGAAGTCGCGTCGGAATTTTTCGCATCGAAAGAATCCAATCCACCCCATTGGTCCATAAACTGACGTTTTGGTGCGTTTCGTACTATTTGGGTGCCTTAGGGAACGCACCCAAATAGTACGGAACGCACTAAAACATCAGTTTAGGGTCCTATAAGGTGGATTGTGTGCATTCGTTGGGAAAAATTCTGACGCGACTTCGTGGCACGAACTTTGCACTAGTTCGGCCCGTTTTGCACCAAGTTCCGTAAGGCAACAAAACGGTCTCAAATGCACCCAAATAGTACGGAACAGACTAAAACATCAGTTTAGGGTCCTATAAGGCTAATCGTGCGCGTTCGTTGTGAAAAATTCCGACGCAAGTTCGTGGCACGCACTTTTGCACTAGTTTGGCCCATTTTGCACTGAGTTTCGTAAGGCAACCAAACGGTCCTGAATGCACCCAAATAGTACGAAACGCACGAAAACAACAGTTTAGGGTCGAATGGGGTGGATCGGGAGCGTTAGTTGCAAAAAATTCCGACGTGACTTTGTGGCACTAACTTTTGTACTAGTTCGGCCCTTTTTGCATCGAGTTTTGTAAGGCAACCAAACGGTCTCAAATGCACCCAAATAGTACGGAACACACTAAAACATCAGTTTAGGGTCCTATAAGGTGGACCGTGTGCGTTCGTTATGAAAAATTCCGACGCGACTTCGTGGCACGAACTTTTGCACTAGTTCGGCCCGTTTTGCACCGAGTTCCGTAAGGCAACCAAACGATCTCAAATGCACCCAAATGTACAGAACACACTAAAACATCAGTTTAGGGTCCTATAAGGCGGACCGTGTGCGTTCGTTGTGAAAAATTCCGACGCGACTTCGTGGCACAAACTTTTGCACTAGTTCGGCCCGTTTTGCACCGAGTTTCGTAAGGAAATGAAACGGTCCCTAATGCACCCAAATAGTACGAAACGCACCAAAACATCAGTTTAGGGTACAATGGGGTTTATCGGGTGCATTAGTTGGGAAAAAATTCCGACACAACATCGTGGCACTAACTTTTGCACTAGTTCGCCCCGTTTTGCACCAAGTTTCGTAAGGCAACCAAACGGTCTGAAATCACCCAAATCGTACGAAACGCACCAAAATGTTAGTTTAGGGTCCAATGAGGTGGATCGGTTGCGTTCGTTGCGAAAAATTCCGATGCGACTTCTGGGCACGAACTTTTGCACTAGTTCGGCCCGTTTTGCACCGAGTTTCGTCAGGCAACCAAACGGTCCCTAATGCACCCAAATAGTAAGAAATGCACCAAAACATCAGTTTAGGGTCCAATGGAGTCGATCGGGTTCCTTCGTCACGAAAATTTCCGATGCGACTTCGTGGCACGAATTTTTGCACTAGTTCGGCCCGTTTTGCACCTAGTTCCGTAAGGCAACCAAACGGTCTCAAATGCACCCAAATAGTACGGAACGCACTAAAACATCAGTTTAGGGTCCTATAAGGTGGATCGTGTGTATTCGTTGCGAAAAATTCTGACGCGACTTTATGGCACGAACTTTTGCACTAGTTCGGCCCGTTTTGCACCAAGTTCCGTAAGGCAACCAAACGGTCTCAAATGCACCCAAATAGTACAGAACAGACTAAAACATCAGTTTAGGGTCCTATAAGGTGGATCGTGTGCGTTCGTTGTGAAAAATTCCGACGCAACTTCGTGGCACGAACTTTTGCACTAGTTGGGCCCGTTTTGCACCGAGTTTCGTCAGGCAACCAAACGGTCCCTAACGCACCCAAATACTAAGAAATGCACCAAAACGTTAGTTTAGGGTCCAATGGAGTGGATCGGGTTCCTTCGTCGCAAAAAATTCCGATGCGACTTCGTGGCACAAACTTTTGCACTAGTTCGGCCCGTTTTGCACCTAGTTCCGTAAGGCAACCAAACGGTCTCAAATGCACCCAAATAGTACAGAACGCACTAAAACATCAGTTTAGGGTCCTATAAGGTGGATCGTGTGCATTCGTTGCGGAAAATTCTGACGCGACTTCGTGGCACGTACTTTTGCACTAGTTCGGCCCGTTTTGCACCAAGTTCCGTAAGGCAACCAAACGGTCTCAAATGCACCCAAATAGTACGGAACAGACTAAAACATCAGTTTAGGGTCCTATAAGGTGGTTCGTGTGCGTTCGTTGTGAAAAATTCCGACGCAACTTCGTGGCACGAACTTTTGCACTAGTTTGGCCCATTTTGCACCGAGTTTCGTAAGGCAACCAAACGGTCCTGAATGCACCCAAATAGTACAAAACGCACGAAAACACCAGTTTACAGTCGAATGGGGTGGATCGGGAGCGTTCGTTGCAAAAAATTCCGATGTGACTTTGTGGCACTAACTTTTGCACTAGTTCGGCCCGTTTTGCATCGAGTTTTGTAAGGCAACCAAACGGTTCCATATGCACCCAGATAGTACGAAAATGCACCAAAACATCAGTTTAGGGTACAATGGGGTTTATCGGGTGCATTAGTTGGGAAAAAATTCCGACGCAACATCGTGGCACTAACTTTTGCACTAGTTCGCCCCGTTTTGCACCAAGTTTTATAAGGCAACCAAATGGTCCTAAATCACCCAAATAGTACGAAATGCACCAAAACATTAGTTTAGGGTCCAATGGGGTGGATCGGTTGCGTTCGTTGAGAAAAATTCCGATGCGACTTCTTGGCACGAACTTTTGCACTAGTTCGGCCTGTTTTGCACCGTGTTTCGTAAGGCAACCAAATGGTCCCAAATGCACCCAAATAGTACGAAACGCACCAAAACATTAGTTTAGGGTCCAATGGGGAGGACCGGGTACGTTCATTGCAAAAAATTCCGACGCGAATATGTGGCACGAACTTTTGCACTAGTTCGGCCCATTTTACACCGAGTTTCGTAAGGAAACCAAATGGTCCTAAATGCACTCAAATGGTACGAAATGCACCAAAACATCAGTTTAGGGTCCAATGGGGTGGATTGGACGTGTTCGTTACGAAAAATTCTAATACAACTTCGTGGCATGAACTTTTGCACTTGTTGGGCCCTTTTTGCACCGAGTTTCGTAAGGCAACCAAACAGTCCAAAATGCACACAAATAGTTTGAAACGCACCAAAACATCTGTTTGGGGTCTAATGGGATGAACCCGGTATGTTCGTTGCGAAAAATTCCGACGCGACTTAATGGCACGAACTTTTGCACTAGTTCGGCCCGTTTTGCACCGAGTTTCGTAAGGCAACGAAACGGTCCCAAATGCATCCAAATTGTATGAAACGGACCAAAACATTAGTTTAGGGTCCAATGGGGTGGACTGGATGTGTTCGTTGCGAAAAATTCCGACGCGGCATCATGACACGAACTTTTGCACTAGTTCGACCCGTTTTGCACCGAGTTTCGTAAGGCAACCAAACGGTCCCAAATGCACCCAAAAAGTACGAAATGCACCAAAACATCAGTTTAGGGTCCAATGGGGTGGATCGGGGTGTGTTTGTTGCGAAAAATTCCAACACGACTTCGTGGCACAAACTTTTGCACTAGTTCGGCCCATTTTGCACCGAGTTTCGTAAGGCAACCAAACAGTCCCGAATGCACCCAAATAGTTTGAAATGCACCAGAACACCAGTTTAGGGTCCAATGGGGTTGATCAGCAGCATTCGTTGCAATGAATTCCGACGTGACTTTGTGGCACTAACTTTTGCACTTGTTCGCCCCGTTTTGCACCGAGTTTCGTAAGGCAACCAAACGGTCAAAAATGCACCCAAATAGCACGAAACGTACCAAAATATCTGTTTGGGGTCTAATGCGATGGACTAGGTAAGTTCGTTGCGAATAATTCTGATGCGACTTCGTGGCACGAACTTTTGCACTAGTTCGGCCCGTTTTACACCGAGTTTTGTAAGGCAACCAAATGGTCCCAAATGCACCCAAATAGTATGAAATGCACCAAAACATCAGTTTAGGGTCCAATGGGGTGGACCATATGTGTTAGTTGCGAAAAATTCCGACGCGACTTCGTGGCACAAACTTTTGCACTAGTTCGGCCCGTTTTGCACCGTGTTTCGTAAGGCAACGTCCCAAATGCACCCAAATAGTACAAAACGCACCAAAACATAGGTTTAGGGTCCAATGGGGGTGGACCGGCTACATTCGTTGCAAAAAATTCTGACGCGACTTCGTGCCACAAACTTTTACACTTGTTGGGCCCGTTTTGCACCGAGTTTCGTAAGGCAACCAAACGGCCCAAAATGCACCCAAATAGTACGAAACACACCAAACCATCTATTTGGGGTCTAATGGGATGGACCCGGTACGTTCGTTGCGAAAAATTCCAACACGACTTCGTGGCACGAACTTTTGCACTAGTTCGGCCCATTTTGCACCGAGTTTCGTGAGGCAACCAAACAGTTCCAAATCTCCCAAATAGTAAGAAATGCACCAAAACAATAGTTTAGGGTCCAATGGGGTGGACCGGATGTGTTCATTGCGAAAAATTCCGACGCGACTTCATGGCACGAACTTTTGCACTAGTTCGGCCCGTTTTACACCAAGTTTCGTAACGCAACCAAACGGTCCCAAATGCAATGAAATAGTATGAAATGCACCAAAACATCAGTTTAGGGTCCAGTGGGGTTGATCGTGTGAGTTCGTTGCGAAAAGTTCCGACGCGACTTCGTGGCACGAAATTTTGCACTAGTTCGGCCTATTTTGCACCGAGTTTCGTAACGCAACCAAACGGTCCTCAATGAACCCAAATAGTACAAAACACACTAAAACATTAGTTTAGGGTCGACTGGGATGGATCAGGTTCATTCGTTGCGAGAAATTCCGAAGCGAATTCGTGGCACGAACTTTTGCACTAGTTCAGGCCGTTTTGCACCGAGTTTTGCAAGGCAACCAAATGGTCCCAAATACACCCAAATAGTATGAAATGCAATAAAACATCAGTTTAGGGTCCAATGGGGTGGATCGGGTGTGTTCCTTGCGAAAAATTCCAACATGACTTCCTGGCACGAACTTTTGCACTAGTTAGCCCCGTTTTGCACCGTGTTTCGTAAGGCAACCAAATAGTCCCAAATGCACCCAAATAGTACAAAACGCACCAAAAAATAAGTTTAGGGTCCAATGGGGTGGACCGGGTGCATTCGTTGCGAAAATTCCGATGCGACTTCGTGGCACGAACTTTTGCACTAGTTCGGCCCTTTTTGCACCGATTTCCGTAACGCAACCAAACAGTCCCAAATGCACCCAAATAGTATGGAATGCACCAAAACATCATTTTACGGTCCAATGGGGTGGATCGGGTGCCTTCGTTGTGAAAAATTCCCACGCGACTTCGTGGCACGAACTTTTGCACTAGTTCGGCCCGTTTTGTACCGAGTTTCCTAATGCAATCAAACGGTCCCAAATGCACCCAAATAGTATGAAACTCACGAAAAAATAAGTTTAGGGTTCAATTGGGTGGACCGGGTGCGTTCGTTGCGGAAAATTCCGACGCGACTTCATGGCACGAACTTTTGCAGTAGTTCGGCCCATTTTGCACCGAGTTACGTAAGTCAACCAAACGGTCCCGAATGCACCCAAATAGTTTGAAATGCACCAAAACACCAGTTTAGGTTCCAATGGGGTGGATGGGGTGCGTTCGTTGCAAAAAGTTCCGATGCAGCTTCGTGGCACGAACTTTTGCACTAGTTCGGCCCGTTTTGCACTGAGTATCGTAAGGCAACCAAACGGTCCCAAATGCACCCAAATAGTATGAAACACGCCAAAACATCAGTTTAGGACCCAATGGGGTGGATTGGGCGTGTTCGTTACGAAAAATTCTGACACAACTTCGCGGCACGAACTTTTTCACTTGGTGGGCTCGTTTTACACCGAGTTTTGTAAGGCAACCAAACAGTCCAAAATGCACCCAAATAGTACGAAATGCACAAAAACATCTATTTGGGGTCTAATGGGATGGACCCGGTACGTTCATTTCGAAAAATTCCGACCCGACTTCATGGCCCGAACTTTTGCACTAGTTTGGCCCATTTTGCACCGAGTTTCGTAAGGCAACCAAACGGTCCCAAATGCACCCAAATAGTATGAAACGCAAAAAAACATCAGCTTAGGGGTCCAATGGGGTGGACCGGATGTGTTCGTTACGAAAAATTCTGACGCGACTTCGTGGAACGAACTTTTGCACTAGTTCGGCCCGTTTTACACTGAGTTTCGTAACGAAGCCAAACGGTCCCAATTGCAATGAAATAGTATGGAACGCACCAAAACATCAGTCTAGGGTCCAGTGGGGTGGATCGTGTGAGTTCGTTGCAAAAAGTTCCGACGCGACTTCTTGGCACGAACTTTTGCACTAGTTAGGCCTGTTTTGCACCGAGTTTCGTAACGCAACCAAACGGTCCTCAATGCACCCAAATAGTACAAAACGCACCAAAACATCAGTTTAGGGTCCACTGGGATGGATCGGGTGCATTCATTGCGAAAAATTCCGACGCGACTTCGTGGCACGAACTTTTGCACTAGTTCGGCCCGTTTTGCACCGAGTTTCGTAAGGCAACCAAACGGTCCTAAATGCACCCAAATAGTATGAAATGCACCAAAACATCAGTTTAGGATCCAATGGGGTGGAACGGGTGCGTTCGTTGTGAAAAATTCTAACACGACTTCGTGGCACGAACTTTTGAACTAGTTCGGCCCGTTTCGCACAGAGTTTCGCAAGGCAACCAAACGGTCCCAAATGCACCCAAATAGTATGAAATGCAATAAAACATCAGTTTAGGGTCCAATGGGGTGGATCGGGTGTGTTCGTTGCGAAAAATTCCAACATGACTTCGTGGCACGAACTTTTGCACTAGTTAGCCCCGTTTTGCACCGTGTTTCGTAAGGCAACCAAATGGTCCCAAATGCACCCAAATAGTACAAAACGCACCAAAACATCAGTTTAGGGTACAATGGGGTGGACCGGGTACGTTCGTTAAAAAAAATTCCGACGCGACTTCGTGGCACGAACTTTTACACTAAGTTCAGCTCGTTTTGCACCGAGTTTCGTAAGGCAACCAAACAGTCCCAAATGCAGCCAAATAGTACGAAATGCACCGAAACATCATTTTACAGTCTAGTGGGGGTGGATCGGGTGCCTTCATTGTGACAAAATCCGACGCGACTTCGTGGCACGAACTTTTGCACTTGTTCGGCCCGTTTTGCACCGAGTTTCCTAATGCAACTAAACGGTCCCAAATGCACCCAAACAGTATGAAACGCACCAGAAAATAAGTTTGGGGTCCAATGGGGTGGACCGGGTGCATTCGTTGCGAAAAAATCCGATGCGACTTCGTGGCACGAACTTTTGCACTAGTTCGGCCCTTTTTGCACCGATTTTCGTAACGCAACCAAACAGTCCCAAATGCACCCAAATAGTACGAAATGCACGAAAACATCATTTTACGGTCCAATGGGGTGGATCGGGTGCCTTCGCTGTGAAAAATTCCCACGCGACTTCGCGGCACGAACTTTTGCACTAGTTCTGCCCGTTTTGTACCAGGTTTCCTAATGCAATCAAACGGTCCCAAATGCACCCAAATAGTATGAAACACACCAAAAAATAAGTTTAGGGTCCAATGGGTTGGACCGGGTGCGTTCGTTGCGGAAAATTCCGACGCGACTTCGTGGCACGAACTTTTGCAGTAGTTCGGCCCATTTTGCACCGAGTTACGTAAGTCAACCAAACGGTCCCGAATGCACCCAAATAGTTTGAAATGCACCAAAACACCAGTTTAGGTTCCAATGGGGTGGATGGGGTGCGTTCGTTGCGAAAAGTTCCGACGCGGCTTCGTGGCACGTACTTTTGCACAAGTTCGGCCCGTTTTGCACCGAGTTTCGTAAGACAACCAAACGGTCCCAAATGCACCCAAATAGTACGAAAGGCACCAAAACATCAGTTTAGGGTCCAATGGGGCGGATTGGGAGTGTTCGTTGCGAAAAATTCTGACACAACTTCATGGCACGAAGTTTTGCACTTGTTGGGCCCGTTTTGCTCCGAGTTTCGTAAGGCAACCAAACGGTCAAAAATGCACCCAAATAGTACAAAACGCACAAAAACATCTATTTGGGGTCTAATGGGATGGACCCGGTATGTTCGTCGCGAAAAATTCCGAACCGACTTCATGGCACAAACTTTTGCACCGGTTCGACCCATTTTGCACCGAGTTTTGTAAGGCAACCAAATGGTCCCAAATGCACCCAAATAGTATGAAACACACCAAAAAATTAGTTTAGGGTCCAATGGGGTGGACCGGATGTGTTCGTTGCGAAAAATTCTGAGGCGACTTCGTGGCACGAACTTTTGCACTAGTTCGGCCCGTTTTGCACCGAGTTTCGTAAGGCAACCAAACAGTCCCAAATGCACCCAAATAGTATGAAACACACCAAAACATCAGTTTAGGGTCCAATGGGGTGGATTGGGCGTGTTCGTTGCGAAAAATTCTGACACAACTTCGTGGCACGAACTTTTTCACTTGTTTTGCCCGTTTTGCAACCGAGTTTCGTAAGGCAACCAAACGGTCCAAAATGCACCCAAATAGTACGAAACGCACAAAAACATCTATTTGGGGTCTAATGGGATGGAACCGGTATGTTCGTTGCAAAAAATTCCGACCCGACTTCATGGCACGAATTTTTGCACTAGTTCGGCCCATTTTGCACCGAGTTTCGTAAGGCAACAAAACGGTCCTAAAAGCACCCAAATAGTATGAAACACAAAAAAACATCAGTTTAGGGTCCAATGGGGTGGACCGGATGTGTTCGTTGCGAAAAATTCTGACGCGACTTCGTGGCACGAAATTTTGCACTAATTCGGCCCGTTTTACACCGAGTTTCGTAAAGAAGCCAAACGTCCCAATTGCAATGAAATAGTACGAAACGCACCAAAACATCAGTCTAGGGTCCAGTGGGGTGGATCGTGTGAGTTCGTTGCAAAAAGTTCCGACGCGACTTCGTGGCACGAACTTTTGCAGTAGTTAGGCCTGTTTTGCACCGAGTTTCGTAATGCAACCTTGTCCTCAATGCACCCAAATAGTACAAAACACACCAAAACATCAGTTTAGGGTCCACTGGGATGGATCGGGTGCGTTCGTTGCGAAAAATTCTGACGCGACTTCGTGGCACGAACTTTTGCACTAGTTCGGCCCGTTTTGCACCGAGTTTCGTAAGGCAACCAAACGTTCCCAAATGCACCCAAATAGTATGAAATGAACCAAAACATCAGTTTAGGATCCAATGGGGTGGATCGGGTGTGTTCGTTGCGAAAAATTCCAACATGACTTCGTGGCACGAACTTTTGCACTAGTTAGCCCCATTTGCACCGTGTTTCGTAAGGCAACCAAATGGTCCCAAATGCACCCAAATAGTACAAAAACGCACCTAAACATCAGTTTAGGGTACAATGGGGTGGACCGGGTTTGTTCGTTAAAAAAAATTCTGACGTGACTTCGTGGCACGAACTTTTACAATAAGTTCGGCTCGTTTTGCACCGAGTTTCGTAAGGCAACCAAACAGTCCCAAATGCACCCAAATAGTACGAAATGCACCGAAACATCATTTTACAGTCCAGTGGGGTGGATCGGGTGCCTTCATTGTGACAAAATCCGACGCGACTTCGTGGCACGAACTTTTGCACTTGTTCGAACCGTTTAGCACCGAGTTTCCTAATGCAACCAAACGGTCCCAAATCCAACCAAACAATATGAAACGCACCAAAAAATAAGTTTAGGGTCCAATGGGGTGGACCGGGTGCATTCGTTGCAAAAAATTCCGATGCGACTTTGTGGCACGAACTTTTGCACTAGTTCGGCCCGTTTTGTACCAAGTTTCCTAATGCAATCAAACGGTCCCAAATGCACCTAATAGTATGAAACACACCAAAAAATATGTTAGGGTCCAATGGGGTGGGCTGGGTGCGTTCGTTGCGGAAAATTCCGACGCGACTTCATGGCACGAACTTTTGCAGTAGTTCGGCACATTTTGCACCGAGTTACGTAAGTCAACCAAACAGCCCCGAATGCACCCAAATAGTTTGAAATGCACAAAAACACCAGTTTAGGTTCAAATGGGGTGGTTGGGGTGTGTTTGTTGCGAAAAGTTCCGACGCGACTTCGTGGCACGAACTTTTGCACTAGTTCGGCCCGTTTTGCAACCGAGTTTCGTAAGGCAACCAAACGGTCCCAAATACACCCAAATAGTACGAAACGGACCAAAACATCAGTTTAGGGTCCAATAGGGTGGATTGGGCGAGTTCGTTGCGAAAAATTCTGACACACACTCTGTGGCACGAACTTTTGCACTTGTTGGGCCCGTTTGCACCGAGTTTCGTAAGGCAACCAAACGGTCCAAAATGGACCCAAAGAGTACGAAACACACAAAACCATCTATTTGGGGTCTAATGGGATGGACCCGGTATGTTCGTTGCGAAAAATTCCGACCCGACTTCATGGCACGAACTTTTGCACTAGTTCGGCCCATTTTGCACCGAGTTTCGTTAGGTAACCAAACGGTCCCAAATGCACCCAAATAGTATGAAACGCACCAAAAAATTATTTTAGGGTCCAATGGGGTGGACCGGATGTGTTCGTTGCGAAAAATTCTGACGCGACTTCGTGGCACGAACTTTTGCACTAGTTCGGCCCGTTTTACACCGAGTTTCGTAATGAAACCAAACGGTCCCAATTGCAATGAAATAGTACGAAACACACCAGAACATCAGTCTAGGGTCCAGTGGGGTGGATCGTGTGCGTATCGTTGCGAAAATTTCCAACACGACTTCGTGGCATGAACTTTTGCACTAGTTCGGCCAGTTTTGCACCGTGTTTCGTAAGGCAACCAAATGGTCCCAAATGCACCCAAATAGTACGAAATGCTCCAAAACATCATTTTACGGTCCAATAGGGAGGATCGGGCCATTCGTTGTTAAAAATTCCGAAGCGACTTCGTGGCACGAACTTTTGCACTTGTTCGGCCGTTTTGCCCCGAGTTTCCTAATGCAACCAAACGGTCCCAAATGCACCCAAATAGAACAAAACGCACCAAAACATCAGTTTAGGGTCCAATCGGGTGGATAGGGTGCATTCGTTGCGAAAAATTCCGACGCGACTTCGCGGCACGAACTTTTGCACTAGTTCGACCTATTTTGCACCGAGTTTCGTAAGACAACCAAACAGTCCCAAATGCACCCAAATAGTACGAAATGCACCGAAACATCATTTTACGGTTCAGTGGGGTGGATCGGGTGCCTTCATTGTGACAAAATCCGACGCGACTTCGTGGAACGAACTTTTGCACTTGTTCGGCCCGTTTTGCACCGAGTTTCCTAATGCAACCAAACGGTCCCAAATGCACCCAAACTGTATGGAACGCACCAAAAAATAAGTTTAGGGTCCAATGGGGTGGACCGGGTGCATTCGTTGCGAAAAATTCCGATGCGACTTCGTGGCACGAAATTTTGCACTAGTTCGGCCCTTTTTGCACCGATTTCATAACGCAACCAAACAGTCCCAAATGCACCCAAATAGTACGAAATGCACCAAAACATCATTTTACGGTCCAATGGGGTGGATCGGGTGCCTTCGTTGTGAAAAATTCCCACGCGACTTCGTGGCACGAATTTTTGCAATAGTTCTGCCCGTTTTGTACCGAGTTTCCTAATGCAATCAAATGGTCCCAAATGCACCCAAATAGTATGAAACACACAAAAAATAAGTTTAGGGTCCAATGGGGTGGACCAGGTGCGTTCGTTGCGGAAAATTCCGACGCGACTTCATGGCACGAACTTTTGTACTAGTTCGGCCCTTTTACACCGAGTTTTGTAACGAAACCAAACGGTCCCAATTGCAATGAAATAGTACAAAACGCACCAAACATCAGTCTAGGGTCTAGTGGGGTGGATCGTGTGAGTTCGTTGCAAAAAGTTCCGACGCGACTTCGTGGCACGAACTTTTGCACTAGTTAGGCCTGTTTTGCACCGAGCTTCATAACGCAACCAAACGGTCCCAATGCACCCAAATAGTACAAAACGCACCAAAACATCAGTTTAGGGTCCACTGGGATGGATCGGGTGTGCTCGTTGCGAAAAAATTCCGACGCGACTTCGTGGCACGAAATTTTGCACTAGTTCGGCCCATTTGCACCGAGTTTCGTAAGGCAACCAAACAGTCCCAAATGCACCAAATAGTATGAAATGCAATAAAACATCAGTTTAGGGTCCCAGTGGGTTGATCATGTGAGTTCGTTGCAAAAAAGTTCCGACGCGATTTCGTGGCACGAACTTTTGCACTAGGTCGGCCTATTTTGCACCGAGTTCGTAACACAACCAAACGGTCCTCAATGAACCCAAATAGTACAAACGCACCAAAACATTAGTTTAGGGTCCTCTGGGATGGATCAGGTGCGTTCGTTACGAGAAATTCCGAAAGCGACTTCGTGGCACGAACTTTTGCACTAGTTCAGCCGTTTTGCACCGAGTTTCGTAAGGCAACCAATTGTCCCAAATGCACCCAAATAGTATGAAATGCAATAAACATTAGTTTAGGGTCCAATGGGGTGGATGGGTGTGTTCGTTGCGAAAAATTCCCAACACGACTTCGTGGCACGAACTTTTGCACTAGTTAGCCCCGTTTGTCCACCGTGTTTCGTAAGGCAACCAAATGGTCCCAAATGCACCCAAATAGTACAAACGCACCAAAACATTAGTTTAGGGTCCAATGGGGTGGACCGGGTACTTTCATTAAAAAAATTCCGACGCGACTTCGTGGCACGAACTTTTACACAGTTCGGCTCGTTTGCCACCGAGTTTCGTAAGGCAACCAAACGTGCCAAATGCACCCAAATAGTTCGAAATGCAACCGAAACATCATTTTTCAGTCCAGTGGGGTGGATCGGGTGCCTTCATTGTGACAAAATACGACGCGACTTCGTGGCACGAACTTTGCACTTGTTCGACCCGTTTGGCAACCGAGTTTCCTAATGCAACCAAACGGTCCCAAATGCACCCAAAAGCGTATGAAACGCACCAAAAAATAAGTTTAGGGCCAATGGGTGGACCGGGTGCATTCGTTGCGAAAAATTCCGATGCGACTTCGTGGCACGAACTTTTGCACTAGTTCGGCCTGTTTTACACCGAGTTTCGTAACGAAACCAACGGTCCCAATTGCAATGAAATAGTACGAAATGCACGAAAACATCAGTCTAGGTCCCAGTGGGGTGGATCGTGTGAGTTTGTTGCAAAAAGTTGCGACGCGACTTCGTGGCAACGAACTTTTGGACTAGTTCGGCCGTTTTGCACCGAGTTTCGTATACGCAACCAAATGGTCCTCAATGCACCCAAATAGAACAAAACACATCAAAACATTAGTTTAGGGTCCACCGGATGGATCGGGTGCATTCGTTGCTAAAAATTCTGACACGACTTCGTGCACGAACTTTTGCACTAGTTCGACGCCGTTTTGTACCAAGTTTCGTAAGGCAACCAAATGGTCCCAAATGCACCCAAAATAGTTCGAAACGCACCAAAACATCAGTTTAGGGTCCAATGGGTTGAAATGGGCGTGTTCGTTGCGAAAAATTTTGATACAACTTCATGCACGAACTTTTGCACTTGTTGGGCCCGTTTTGCACCGAGTTTCGTAAGGCAACCAAACGGTCCAAAATGCACCCAAATAGTTTGAAACGCACCAAAACATCTATTTGGGGTCTAATGGGATGAACCCGGTACGTTCGATGTGAAAATTCCGACGCGACTTCGTGGCACGAACGTTTGCACTACTCTTCGACCCATTTTGCACCGAGTTTCGTAAGGCAACCAAACGGTCCCGAAGGCACCCAAATAGTTTGAAAATGCACCAAAAACAATCAGTTTAGGGTCCAATGGGGTCAATCAGCAGCATTCGTTGCAAAAAAATTCCGACGTGACTTTGTGGCGCTAACTTTTTGCACTAGTCGTTCGGCCCATTTTGCACTGATTTTCGTAAACGCAACCAAACAGTCCCAAATGCCCCCCATAGTACGAAATGCACCAAAACATCATTTTACGGTCCAAGGGGTTTAGTCGGGTGCCTTCGTGTGAAAAAATTCTCACGCGACTTCGTGGCACGAACTTTTGCACTAGTTCGGCCCGTTTTACACACCGAGTTTCGTAAGGCAACCAAACGGTCCAAATGCACCCAAATAGTTTGAAACACAACCAAAACATCTGTTTGGGGTCTAATCGATGAACCCGGTACGTTCGTTGTGTAAAATTCCGACGCGA
>NW_024376701.1:0-30840 GCF_016808335.1 Panicum virgatum
TGTTTTTGTTTGTTTGGGTGCATTTGGATTATTTCGTTACTGCATGAAACTCGGTGCGAACTAGGCTGAACTAGTGCAATTAATGCAAAAGTTCGTGCCATGAACTCCCATCGGAGTTTTTGGCAACGAACGCACGATCCACCCCATTGGACCCTAAACTCCTGTTTGGTGTGTTTTCGTAGTCTTGGGTGCATTAGTCAATGTTTGTTACTACATGAAACTCGTGCAAAACGGGTTGAACTGGTGTAATTAATGCACAAGTTTGTGCCATAAAGTCGGATCCTGAATTTTTCGAAGAAACGCACTCGATCCACCCCATTGGAACCAAACTCATGTTCTGGAGCAATTTCGTAGTGTGTCGGTGCATTTGGCAATGTTTCGTTATTACACGGAACTCGTGCAAAACAGGTTGAACTGGTGCAATTAATGAGAAGTTCGTGCCACGAAATCGCATTAAGAGTTTGTTCGCAATGACACACCCGATCCACCCCATTGGACGCTAAACTCATGAATGGTGCGTTTTGTATTGTTTGGGTGCATTTTGGATTGTTTCATTACTGCATGAAACTTGATGCGAAATAGGCTAAACTGGTGCAATTATTGCAAAAGTTCGTGCCACGAACTCGCATCGGAATTTTTGGCAACGAACGCATGCGATCCACCCATTGGACCCAAAACTCATGTTTTGGTGCGTTTTCGTAGTGTTTGGGTGCATTGTCAATGTTTCGTTACTACATGAAACTCGGTGCAAAACGGGTTGAACTGGTGCAATTAATGCACAAGTTTGTGCCATAAAGTCGCATCGGAATTTTCGCAAAGAACGCACTCGATCCACCCAATTGGAACCAAACTCATGTTCTAGAGCATTTCATACTGTTTCGGTGCATTTGGCATGTTTCATTACTACACGGAACTCGATGCAAAATGGGTTGAACTGGTGCAATTAAGGCACAAGTTTGTGCCATGAAGTCGCATTGGAATTTTTTGCAACAAACACACCCGATCCGCCCCATTGGACCCTAAACTGTAGTATTGGTGTGTTTCGTACTGTTTGGGTACATTTGGATTTGTTTCGTTACTACACAAAACTTGGTACAAAACGGGTTGAACATAAATGCAAAAATTCGTGGTACGAAATCTTATCGTATTTTTTCACAATGAACACACCCGATCCACCCCATTGGACCCTAAACTCATGTATTGGTTCGTTTCGTAGTGTTTGGGTGCATTTGTCAATGTTTTGTTACTACATGAACTCGGTGCAAAACGGGTTGAGCTGGTGCAATTAATGCACAAGTTTGTGCCATAAAGTCGCATCAGAATTTTTCGCAAAGAACGCACTCGATCCACCCCATTGGAACCAAACTCATGTTCTGGAGCATTTCGTAGTGTGTCGGTGCATTTGGCAATGTTTCGTTATTTCACGAAACTCGGTGCAAAACAGGTTGAACTGGTGCAATTAATGAAGAAGTTCGTGCCACGAAATCGCATCAGAGTTTTTCGCAATGAACACACCCGATCCACCCCATTGGACGCTAAACTCATGAATTGGTGCGTTTTGTATTGTTTGGGTGCATTTTGGATTGTTTCGTTACTGCATGAAACTTGATGCGAAATAGGCTAACTAGTGCAATTATTGCAAAAGTTCGTGCCATGAACTCGCATCGGAATTTTTGGCAACGAACGCATGCGATCCACCCCATTGGACCCTAAACTCATGTTTTGGTGCGTTTTCGTAGTGTTTGGGTGCATTTGTCAATGTTTTCGTTACTACATGAAACTCGGTGCAAAACAGGTTGAACTGGTGCAATTAATGCACAAGTTTGTGCCATAAAGTCGCATCGGAATTTTTCGCAAAGAACGCACTCGATCCACCCCATTGGAACCAAACTCATGTTCTGGAGCATTTCGTAGTGTTTCGGTGCATTTGGCAATGTTTCGTTACTTCACGAACTCGGTGCAAAATAGGTTGAACTGGTGCAATTAATGAAGAAGTTCGTGCCACGAAATCGCATCAGAGTTTTTCGCAATGAACACACCCGATCCACCCCATTGGACGCTAAACTCATGAATTGGTGCGTTTTGTATTGTTTGGGTGCATTTTGGATTGTTTTCGTTACTGCATGAAACTTGATGCGAAATAGGCTAATCTAGTGCAATTATTGCAAAAGTTCGTGCCATGAACTCGCATCGGAATTTTTGGCAACGAACGCATGCGATCCACCCCATTGGACCCTAAACTCATGTTTTGGTGCGTTTTCGTAGTGTTTGGGTGCATTTGTCAATGTTTCGTTACTACATGAAACTCGGTGCAAAACAGGTTGAACTGGTGCAATTAATGCACAAGTTGGTGCCATAAAGTCGCATCGGAATTTTTCGCAAAGAACGCACTCGATCCACCCAATTGGACCCTAAACTCAAGTATTGGTTTGTTTCGTACTGTTTGGGTGCATTTTTGATTGTTTCGTTACTTACACGAACTCGGTGCAAAACGAGTTGAACTAGTGCAATTAATGAAGAAGTTCGTGCCACGAAATCTCATCAGAGTTTTTCGTAATGAACGCACCTGATCCACCCCATTGGACACTAAACTCATGAATTGGTGCGTTTTGTAGTGTTTGGGTGCATTTTGGATTATTTCGTTACTGCATGAAACTCGGTGCGAACTAGGCTGAACTGGTGCAATTAATGCAAAAGTTCGTGCCATGAACTCCCATCGGAATTTTTGGCAACGAACGCACGCGATCCACCCCATTGGACCCTAAACTCATGTTTTGAGTGTGTTTTCGTAGTGTTTGGGTGCATTAGTCAATGTTTTGTTACTACATGAAACTCGGTGCAAAACGGGTTGAACTGGTGCAATTAATGCACAAGTTTGTGCCATAAAGTCGGATCAGAATTTTTCGGAAAGAACGCACTCGATCCACCCCATTGGAACCAAACTCATGTTCTGGAGCATTTCGTAGTGTGTCGGTGCATTTGGCAATGTTTCGTTATTACACGAAACTCGGTGCAAAACAGGTTGAACTGGTGCAATTAATGAAGAAGTTCGTGCCACGAAATCGCATCAGAGTTTTTCGCAATGAACACACCCGATCCACCCCATTGGACGCTAAACTCATGAATTGGTGCGTTTTGTATTGTTTGGGTGCATTTTGGATTGTTTCATTACTGCATGAAACTTGATGCGAAATAGGCTAAACTGGTGCAATTATTGCAAAAGTTCGTGCCACGAACTCGCATCGGAATTTTTGGCAACGAACGCATGCGATCCACCCCATTGGACCCAAAACTCATGTTTTGGTGCGTTTCGTAGTGTTTGGGTGCATTTGTCAATGTTTCGTTACTACATGAAACTCGGTGCAAAACGGGTTGAACTGGTGCAATTAATGCACAAGTTTGTGCCATAAAGTCGCATCGGAATTTTTCGCAAAGAACGCACTCGATCCACCCAATTGGAACCAAACTCATGTTCTAGAGCATTTCGTACTGTTTCGGTGCATTTGGCAATGTTTCATTACTACACGGAACTCGATGCAAAATGGGTTGAACTGGTGCAATTAAGGCACAAGTTTGTGCCATGAAGTCGCATTGGAATTTTTTGCAACAAACACACCCGATCCGCCCCATTGGACCCCAAACTGTAGTATTGGTGTGTTTCGTACTGTTTGGGTACATTTTGGATTTGTTTCGTTACTACACAAAACTTGGTACAAAACGGGTTGAACATAAATGCAAAAATTCGTGGTACGAAATCTTATCGTATTTTTTCACAATGAACACACCCGATCCACCCCATTGGACCCTAAACTCATGTATTGGTTCGTTTCGTAGTGTTTGGGTGCATTTGTCAATGTTTTGTTACTACATGAAACTCGGTGCAAAACGGGTTGAGCTGGTGCAATTAATGCACAAGTTTGTGCCATAAAGTCGCATCAGAATTTTTCGCAAAGAACGCACTCGATCCACCCCATTGGAACCAAACTCATGTTCTGGAGCATTTCGTAGTGTGTCGGTGCATTTGGCAATGTTTCGTTATTACACGGAAACTCGGTGCAAAACAGGTTGAACTGGTGCAATTAATGAAGAAGTTCGTGCCACGAAATCGCATCAGAGTTTTTCGCAATGAACACACCCGATCCACCCCATTGGACGCTAAACTCATGAATTGGTGCGTTTTGTATTGTTTGGGTGCATTTTGGATTGTTTCGTTACTGCATGAAACTTGATGCGAAATAGGCTAAATCTAGTGCAATTATTGCAAAAGTTCGTGCCACTGAACTCGCATCGGAATTTTTGGCAACGAACGCATGCGATCCACCCCATTGGACCCTAAAACTCATGTTTTGGTGCGTTTTCGTAGTGTTTGGGTGCATTTGTCAATGTTTCGTTACTACATGAAACTCGGTGCAAAACGGGTTGAACTGGTGCAATTAATGCACAAGTTTGTGCCATAAAGTCGCATCGGAATTTTTCGCAAAGAACGCACTCGATCCACCCAATTGGACCCTAAACTCAAGTATTGGTTTGTTTCGTACTGTTTGGGTGCATTTTTGATTTGTTTCGTTACTGCACGAAACTCGGTGCAAAACGAGTTGAACTAGTGCAATTAATGAAGAAGTTCGTGCCACGAAATCTCATCAGAGTTTTTCGTAATGAACGCACCTGATCCACCCCATTGGACACTAAACTCATGAATTGGTGCGTTTTGTAGTGTTTGGGTGCATTTTGGATTATTTCGTTACTGCATGAAACTCGGTGCGAACTAGGCTGAACTAGTGCAATTAATGCAAAAGTTCGTGCCATGAACTCCCATCGGAATTTTTGGCAACGAACGCACGCGATCCACCCCATTGGACCCTAAACTCATGTTTTGGATGTGTTTTCGTAGTGTTTGGGTGCATTAGTCAATGTTTTGTTACTACATGAAACTCGGTGCAAAACGGGTTGAACTGGTGCAATTAATGCACAAGTTTGTGCCATAAAGTCGGATCAGAATTTTTCGAAAGAACGCACTCGATCCACCCCATTGGAACCAAACTCATGTTCTGGAGCATTTCGTAGTGTGTCGGTGCATTTGGCAATGTTTCGTTATTACACGGAACTCGGTGCAAAACAGGTTGAACTGGTGCAATTAATGAAGAAGTTCGTGCCACGAAATCGCATCAGAGTTTTTCGCAATGAACACACCCGATCCACCCCATTGGACGCTAAACTCATGAATTGGTGCGTTTTGTATTGTTTGGGTGCATTTTGGATTGTTTCATTACTGCATGAAACTTGATGCGAAATAGGCTAAACTGGTGCAATTATTGCAAAAGTTCGTGCCACGAACTCGCATCGGAATTTTTGGCAACGAACGCATGCGATCCACCCCATTGGACCCAAAACTCATGTTTTGGTGCGTTTTCGTAGTGTTTGGGTGCATTTGTCAATGTTTCGTTACTACATGAAACTCGGTGCAAAACGGGTTGAACTGGTGCAATTAATGCACAAGTTTGTGCCATAAAGTCGCATCGGAATTTTTCGCAAAGAACGCACTCGATCCACCCAATTGGAACCAAACTCATGTTCTAGAGCATTTCGTACTGTTTCGGTGCATTTGGCAATGTTTCATTACTACACGGAACTCGATGCAAAATGGGTTGAACTGGTGCAATTAAGGCACAAGTTTGTGCCATGAAGTCGCATTGGAATTTTTTGCAACAAACACACCCGATCCGCCCCATTGGACCCCAAACTGTAGTATTGGTGTGTTTCGTACTGTTTGGGTACATTTTGGATTTGTTTCGTTACTACACAAAACTTGGTACAAAACGGGTTGAACATAAATGCAAAAATTCGTGGTACGAAATCTTATCGTATTTTTTCACAATGAACACACCCGATCCACCCCATTGGACCCTAAACTCATGTATTGGTTCGTTTCGTAGTGTTTGGGTGCATTTGTCAATGTTTTGTTACTACATGAAACTCGGTGCAAAACGGGTTGAGCTGGTGCAATTAATGCACAAGTTTGTGCCATAAAGTCGCATCAGAATTTTTCGCAAAGAACGCACTCGATCCACCCCATTGGAACCAAACTCATGTTCTGGAGCATTTCGTAGTGTGTCGGTGCATTTGGCAATGTTTCGTTATTTCACGAAACTCGGTGCAAAACAGGTTGAACTGGTGCAATTAATGAAGAAGTTCGATGCCACGAAATCGCATCAGAGTTTTTCGCAATGAACACACCCGATCCACCCCATTGGACGCTAAACTCATGAATTGGTGCGTTTTGTATTGTTTGGGTGCATTTTGGATTGTTTCGTTACTGCATGAAACTTGATGCGAAATAGGCTAATCTAGTGCAATTATTGCAAAAGTTCGTGCCATGAACTCGCATCGGAATTTTTGGCAACGAACGCATGCGATCCACCCCATTGGACCCTAAACTCATGTTTTGGTGCGTTTTCGTAGTGTTTGGGTGCATTTGTCAATGTTTCGTTACTACATGAAACTCGGTGCAAAACAGGGTTGAACTGGTGCAATTAATGCACAAGTTTGTGCCATAAAGTCGCATCAGGAATTTTTCGCAAAGAACGCACTCGATCCACCCCATTGGAACCAAACTCAATGTTCTGGAGCATTTCGTAGTGTTTCGGTGCATTTGCAATTGTTTCGTTATTTCACGAAACTCGGTGCAAAACGAGTTGAACTAGTGCAATTAATGAAGAAGTTCGTGCCACGAAATCGCATCGGAGTTTTTCGCAATGAACACACCCGATCCACCCCATTGGACGCTAAACTCATGAATTGGTGCGTTTTGTATTGTTTGGGTGCATTTTGGATTAGTTTCGTTACTGCATGAAACTCGGATGCGAAATAGGCTAATCTAGTGCAATTATTGCAAAAGTTCGTGCCATGAACTCGCATCGGAATTTTTGGCAACGAACGCATGCGATCCACCCCATTGGACCCTAAACTCATGTTTTGGTGCGTTTTCGTAGTGTTTGGGTGCATTTGTCAATGTTTCGTTACTACATGAAACTCGGTGCAAAACAGGTTGAACTGGTGCAATTAATGCACAAGTTTGTGCCATAAAGTCGCATCAGAATTTTTCGGAAAGAACGCACTCGATCCACCCCATTGGAACCAAACTCATGTTCTGGAGCATTTCGTAGTGTGTCGGTGCATTTGGCAATGTTTCGTTATTACACGAAACTCGGTGCAAAACAGGTTGAACTGGTGCAATTAATGAAGAAGTTCGTGCCACGAAATCGCATCAGAGTTTTTCGCAATGAACACACCCGATCCACCCCATTGGACGCTAAACTCATGAATTGGTGCGTTTTGTATTGTTTGGGTGCATTTTGGATTGTTTCATTACTGCATGAAACTTGATGCGAAATAGGCTAAACTGGTGCAATTATTGCAAAAGTTCGTGCCACGAACTCGCATCGGAATTTTTGGCAACGAACGCATGCGATCCACCCCATTGGACCCAAAACTCATGTTTTGGTGCGTTTTCGTAGTGTTTGGGTGCATTTGTCAATGTTTCGTTACTACATGAAACTCGGTGCAAAACGGGTTGAACTGGTGCAATTAATGCACAAGTTTGTGCCATAAAGTCGCATCGGAATTTTTCGCAAAGAACGCACTCGATCCACCCAATTGGAACCAAACTCATGTTCTAGAGCATTTCGTACTGTTTCGGTGCATTTGGCAATGTTTCATTACTACACGGAACTCGATGCAAAATGGGTTGAACTGGTGCAATTAAGGCACAAGTTTGTGCCATGAAGTCGCATTGGAATTTTTTGCAACAAACACACCCGATCCGCCCCATTGGACCCCAAACTGTAGTATTGGTGTGTTTCGTACTGTTTGGGTACATTTTGGATTTGTTTCGTTACTACACAAAACTTGGTACAAAACGGGTTGAACATAAATGCAAAAATTCGTGGTACGAAATCTTATCGTATTTTTTCACAATGAACACACCCGATCCACCCCATTGGACCCTAAACTCATGTATTGGTTCGTTTCGTAGTGTTTGGGTGCATTTGTCAATGTTTTGTTACTACATGAAACTCGGTGCAAAACGGGTTGAAGCTGGTGCAATTAATGCACAAGTTTGTGCCATAAAGTCGCATCAGAATTTTTCGCAAAGAACGCACTCGATCCACCCCATTGGAACCAAACTCATGTTCTGGAGCATTTCGTAGTGTGTCGGTGCATTTGGCAATGTTTCGTTATTTCACGAAACTCGGTGCAAAACAGGTTGAACTGGTGCAATTAATGAAGAAGTTCGTGCCACGAAATCGCATCAGAGTTTTTCGCAATGAACACACCCGATCCACCCCATTGGACGCTAAACTCATGAATTGGTGCGTTTTGTATTGTTTGGGTGCATTTTGGATTGTTTCGTTACTGCATGAAACTTGATGCGAAATAGGCTAATCTAGTGCAATTATTGCAAAAGTTCGTGCCATGAACTCGCATCGGAATTTTTGGCAACGAACGCATGCGATCCACCCCATTGGACCCTAAACTCATGTTTTGGTGCGTTTTCGTAGTGTTTGGGTGCATTTGTCAATGTTTCGTTACTACATGAAACTCGGTGCAAAACGGGTTGAACTGGTGCAATTAATGCACAAGTTTGTGCCATAAAGTCGCATCGGAATTTTTCGCAAAGAACGCACTCGATCCACCCAATTGGAACCAAACTCATGTTCTAGAGCATTTCGTACTGTTTCGGTGCATTTGGCAATGTTTCATTACTACACGGAACTCGATGCAAAATGGGTTGAACTGGTGCAATTAAGGCACAAGTTTGTGCCATGAAGTCGCATTGGAATTTTTTGCAACAAACACACCCGATCCGCCCCATTGGACCCTAAACTGTAGTATTGGTGTGTTTCAGTACTGTTTGGGTACATTTTGGATTTGTTTCGTTACTACACAAAACTTGGTACAAAACGGGTTGAACATAAATGCAAAAATTCGTGGTACGAAATCTTATCGTATTTTTTCACAATGAACACCCCCGATCCACCCCATTGGACCCTAAACTCATGTATTGGTTCGTTTCGTAGTGTTTGGGTGCATTTGTCAATGTTTTGTTACTACATGAAACTCGGTGCAAAACGGGTTGAACTGGTGCAATTAATGCACAAGTTTGTGCCATAAAGTCGCATCAGAATTTTTCGCAAAGAACGCACTCGATCCACCCCATTGGAACCAAACTCATGTTCTGGAGCATTTCGTAGTGTGTCGGTGCATTTGGCAATGTTTCGTTATTTCACGAAACTCGGTGCAAAACAGGTTGAACTGGTGCAATTAATGAAGAAGTTCGTGCCACGAAATCGCATCGGAGTTTTTCGCAATGAACACACCCGATCCACCCCATTGGACGCTAAACTCATGAATTGGTGCGTTTTGTATTGTTTGGGTGCATTTTGGATTGTTTCGTTACTGCATGAAACTTGATGCGAAATAGGCTAATCTGGTGCAATTATTGCAAAAGTTCGTGCCATGAACTCGCATCGGAATTTTTGGCAACGAACGCATGCGATCCACCCCATTGGACCCTAAACTCATGTTTTGGTGTCGTTTTCGTAGTGTTTGGGTGCATTTGTCAATGTTTTGTTACTACATGAAACTCGGTGCAAAACGGGTTGAACTGGTGCAATTAATGCACAAGTTTGTGCCATAAAGTCGGCATCAGAATTTTTCGGCAAAGAACGCACTCGATCCACCCCATTGGAACCAAACTCATGTTCTGGAGCATTTCGTAGTGTGTCGGTGCATTTGGCAATGTTTCGTTATTTACACGAAACTCGGTGCAAAACAGGTTGAACTGGTGCAATTAATGAAGAAGTTCGTGCCACGAAATCGCATCGGAGTTTTTCGCAATGAACACACCCGATCCACCCCATTGGACGCTAAACTCATGAATTGGTGCGTTTTGTATTGTTTGGGTGCATTTTGGATTGTTTCATTACTGCATGAAACTTGATGCGAAATAGGCTAATCTAGGTGCAATTATTGCAAAAGTTCGTGCCATGAACTCGCATCGGAATTTTTGGCAACGAACGCATGCGATCCACCCCATTGGACCCTAAACTCATGTTTTGGTGCGTTTTCGTAGTGTTTGGGTGCATTTGTCAATGTTTCGTTACTACATGAAACTCGGTGCAAAACAAGTTGAACTGGTGCAATTAATGCACAAGTTGGTGCCATAAAGTCGCATCGGAATTTTTCGCAAAGAACGCACTCGATCCACCCAATTGGACCCTAAACTCAAGTATTGGTTTGTTTCGTACTGTTTGGGTGCATTTTTGATTTGTTTCGTTACTTCACGAAACTCGGTGCAAAACGAGTTGAACTAGTGCAATTAATGAAGAAGTTCGTGCCACGAAATCTCATCAGAGTTTTTCGTAATGAACGCACCTGATCCACCCCATTGGACACTAAACTCATGAATTGGTGCGTTTTGTAGTGTTTGGGTGCATTTTGGATTATTTCGTTACTGCATGAAACTCGGTGCGAACTAGGCTGAACTGGTGCAATTAATGCAAAAGTTCGTGCCATGAACTCCCATCGGAGTTTTTGGCAACGAACGCACGCGATCCACCCCATTGGACCCTAAACTCATGTTTTGGTGTGTTTTCGTAGTGTTTGGGTGCATTAGTCAATGTTTTGTTACTACATGAAACTCGGTGCAAAACGGGTTGAACTGGTGCTAATTAATGCACAAGTTTGTGCCATAAAGTCGGCATCAGAATTTTTCGGAAAGAACGCACTCGATCCACCCCATTGGAACCAAACTCATGTTCTGGAGCATTTCGTAGTGTGTCGGTGCATTTGGCAATGTTTCGTTATTACACGAAACTCGGTGCAAAACAGGTTGAACTGGTGCAATTAATGAAGAAGTTCGTGCCACGAAATCGCATCAGGAGTTTTTCGCAATGAACACACCCGATCCACCCCATTGGACGCTAAACTCATGAATTGGTGCGTTTTGTATTGTTTGGGTGCATTTTGGATTGTTTCATTACTGCATGAAACTTGATGCGAAATAGGCTAAACTGGTGCAATTATTGCAAAAGTTCGTGCCACGAACTCGCATCGGAATTTTTGGCAACGAACGCATGCGATCCACCCCATTGGACCCAAAACTCATGTTTTGGTGCGTTTTCGTAGTGTTTGGGTGCATTTGTCAATGTTTCGTTACTACATGAAACTCGGTGCAAAACGGGTTGAACTGGTGCAATTAATGCACAAGTTTGTGCCATAAAGTCGCATCGGAATTTTTCGCAAAGAACGCACTCGATCCACCCAATTGGAACCAAACTCATGTTCTAGAGCATTTCGTACTGTTTCGGTGCATTTGGCAATGTTTCATTACTACACGGAACTCGATGCAAAATGGGTTGAACTGGTGCAATTAAGGCACAAGTTTGTGCCATGAAGTCGCATTGGAATTTTTTGCAACAAACACACCCGATCCTCCCCATTGGACCCTAAACTGTAGTATTGGTGTGTTTCATACTGTTTGGGTACATTTTGGATTTGTTTCGTTACTACACAAAACTTGGTACAAAACGGGTTGAACATAAATGCAAAAATTCGTGGTACGAAATCTTATCGTATTTTTTCACAATGAACACCCCCGATCCACCCCATTGGACCCTAAACTCATGTATTGGTTCGTTTCGTAGTGTTTGGGTGCATTTGTCAATGTTTTGTTACTACATGAAACTCGGTGCAAAACGGGTTGAACTGGTGTAATTAATGCACAAGTTTGTGCCATAAAGTCGCATCAGAATTTTTCGCAAAGAACGCACTCGATCCACCCCATTGGAACCAAACTCATGTTCTGGAGCATTTCGTAGTGTGTCGGTGCATTTGGCAATGTTTCGTTATTTCACGAAACTCGGTGCAAAACAGGTTGAACTGGTGCAATTAATGAAGAAGTTCGTGCCACGAAATCGCATCGGAGTTTTTCGCAATGAACACACCCGATCCACCCCATTGGACGCTAAACTCATGAATTGGTGCGTTTTGTATTGTTTGGGTGCATTTTGGATTGTTTCGTTACTGCATGAAACTTGATGCGAAATAGGCTAATCTAGTGCAATTATTGCAAAAGTTCGTGCCATGAACTCGCATCGGAATTTTTGGCAACGAACGCATGCGATCCACCCCATTGGACCCTAAACTCAAGTATTGGTTTGTTTCGTACTGTTTGGGTGCATTTTGGATTTGTTTCGTTACTACTCAAAACTTGGTACAAAACGGGTTGAACATAAATGCAAAAATTCGTGGTACGAAATCTTATCGTATTTTTTCACATTGAACACCCCCGATCCACCCCATTGGACCCTAAACTCATGGATTGGTTCGTTTCGTAGTGTTTGGGTGCATTTGTCAATGTTTTGTTACTACATGAAACTCGGTGCAAAACGGGTTGAACTGGTCCAATTAATGCACAAGTTTGTGCCATAAATCGCATCTGAATTTTTCGCAAAGAACGGACTCGATCCACCCCATTGGAACCAAACTCATGTTCTGGAGCATTTCGTAGTGTGTCGGTGCATTTGGCAATGTTTCGTTATTTCACGAAACTCGGTGCAAAACAGGTTGAACTGGTGCAATTAATGAAGAAGTTCGTGCCACGAAATCGCATCGGAGTTTTTCGCAATGAACACACCCGATCCACCCCATTGGACGCTAAACTCATGAATTGGTGCGTTTTGTATTGTTTGGGTGCATTTTGGATTTTTCGTTACTGCATGAACTTGATGCGAAATAGCTAATCTAGTGCAATTATTGCAAAAAGTTCGTGCCATGAACTCGCATCGGAATTTTTGGCAACGAACGCATGCGATCCACCCCATTGGACCCTAAACTCATGTTTTGGTGCTTTCATAGTGTTTGGGTGCATTTGTCAATGTTTCGTTACTACATGAAACTCGATGACAAAACAGGTTGAACTGGTGCAATTAATGCCACAAGTTGGTGCCATATAAGTTCGCCATCGGAATTTTTTCGCAAAGAACAGCAACTTGATCCACCCACTTGGACCCTAAACTCAAGTATTGGTTTGTGTCGTACTGTTTGGGTGCAATTTTGATTTGTTTCGTTAATGCACGAAACTCGGTGCAAAACGAGTTGAACTAGTGCAATTAATGAAGAAGTTCGTGCCACGAAATCTCATCAGAGTTTTTCGTAATGAACGCACCTGATCCACCCCATTGGACACTAAACTCATGAATTGGTGCGTTTTGTAGTGTTTGGGTGCATTTTGGATTATTTCGTTACTGCATGAACTCGGTGCGAACTAGGCTGAACTGGTGCAATTAATGCAAAGTTCGTGCCATGAACTCCCATCGGAATTTTTGGCAACGAACGCACGCGATCCACCCCATTGGACCCTAAACTCATGTTTTGATGTGTTTTCGTAGTGTTTGGGTGCATTAGTCATGTTTGTTACTACATGAAACTCGGTGCAAAACGGGTTGAACTGGTGCAATTAATGCACAAGTTTGTGCCATAAAGTCGGATCAGAATTTTCGGAAAGAACGCACTCGATCCACCCCATTGGAACCAAACTCATGTTCTGGAGCATTTCGTAGTGTGTCGGTGCATTTGGCAATGTTTCGTTATTACACGAAACTCGGTGCAAAACAGGTTGAACTGGTGCAATTAATGAAGAAGTTCGTGCCACGAAATCGCATCGGAGTTTTTCACAATGAACACACCCGATCCACCCCATTGGATGCTAAACTCATGAATTGGTGCGTTTTGTATTGTTTGGGTGCATTTTGGATTGTTTCATTACTGCATGAAACTTGATGCGAAATAGGCTAAACTGGTGCAATTATTGTAAAAGTTCGTGCCACGAACTCGCATCGGAATTTTTGGCAACGAACGCATGCGATCCACCCCATTGGACCCAAAACTCATGTTTTGGTGCGTTTTCGTAGTGTTTGGGTGCATTTGTCAATGTTTCGTTACTACATGAAACTCGGTGCAAAACGGGTTGAACTGGTGCAATTAATGCACAAGTTTGTGCCATAAAGTCGCATCGGAATTTTTCGCAAAGAACGCACTCGATCCACCCAATTGGAACCAAACTCATGTTCTAGAGCATTTCGTACTGTTTCGGTGCATTTGGCAATGTTTCATTACTACACGGAACTCGATGCAAAATGGGTTGAACTGGTGCAATTAAGGCACAAGTTTGTGCCATGAAGTCGCATTGGAATTTTTTGCAACAAACACACCCGATCCTCCCCATTGGACCCTAAACTGTAGTATTGGTGTGTTTCATACTGTTTGGGTACATTTTGGATTTGTTTCGTTACTACACAAAACTTGGTACAAAACGGGTTGAACATAAATGCAAAAATTCGTGGTACGAAATCTTATCGTATTTTTTCACAATGAACACCCCCGATCCACCCCATTGGACCCTAAACTCATGTATTGGTTCGTTTCGTAGTGTTTGGGTGCATTTGTCAATGTTTTGTTACTACATGAAACTCGGTGCAAAACGGGTTGAACTGGTGTAATTAATGCACAAGTTTGTGCCATAAAGTCGCATCAGAATTTTTCGCAAAGAACGCACTCGATCCACCCCATTGGATCCAAACTCATGTTCTGGAGCATTTCGTAGTGTGTCGGTGCATTTGGCAATGTTTCGTTATTTCACGAAACTCGGTGCAAAACAGGTTGAACTGGTGCAATTAATGAAGAAGTTCGTGCCACAAAATCGCATCGGAGTTTTTCGCAATGAACACACCCGATCCACCCCATTGGACGCTAAACTCATGAATTGGTGCGTTTTGTATTGTTTGGGTGCATTTTGGATTGTTTCAGTTACTGCATGAAACTTGATGCGAAATAGGCTAATCTAGGTGCAATTATTGCAAAAGTTCGTGCCATGAACTCGCATCGGAATTTTTGGCAACGAACGCATGCGATCCACCCCATTGGACCCTAAAACTCATGTTTTGGTGCGTTTTCATAGTGTTTGGGTGCATTTGTCAATGTTTCGTTACTACATGAAACTCGGTGCAAAACAGGGTTGAACTGGTGCAATTAATGCACAAGTTTGTGCCATAAAGTCGGCATCAGGAATTTTTCGCAAAGAACGCACTCGATCCACCCCATTGGAACCAAACTCATGTTCTGGAGCATTTCGTAGTGTGTCGGTGCATTTGGCAATGTTTCGTTATTACACGAAACTCGGTGCAAAACAGGTTGAACTGGTGCAATTAATGAAGAAGTTCGTGCCACGAAATCGCATCGGAGTTTTTCACAATGAACACACCCGATCCACCCCATTGGATGCTAAACTCATGAATTGGTGCGTTTTGTATTGTTTGGGTGCATTTTGGATTGTTTCATTACTGCATGAAACTTGATGCGAAATAGGCTAAACTGGTGCAATTATTGTAAAAGTTCGTGCCACGAACTCGCATCGGAATTTTTGGCAACGAACGCATGCGATCCACCCCATTGGACCCAAAACTCATGTTTTGGTGCGTTTTCGTAGTGTTTGGGTGCATTTGTCAATGTTTCGTTACTACATGAAACTCGGTGCAAAACGGGTTGAACTGGTGCAATTAATGCACAAGTTTGTGCCATAAAGTCGCATCGGAATTTTTCGCAAAGAACGCACTCGATCCACCCAATTGGAACCAAACTCATGTTCTAGAGCATTTCGTACTGTTTCGGTGCATTTGGCAATGTTTCATTACTACACGGAACTCGATGCAAAATGGGTTGAACTGGTGCAATTAAGGCACAAGTTTGTGCCATGAAGTCGCATTGGAATTTTTTGCAACAAACACACCCGATCCTCCCCATTGGACCCTAAACTGTAGTATTGGTGTGTTTCATACTGTTTGGGTACATTTTGGATTTGTTTCGTTACTACACAAAACTTGGTACAAAACGGGTTGAACATAAATGCAAAAATTCGTGGTACGAAATCTTATCGTATTTTTTCACAATGAACACCCCCGATCCACCCCATTGGACCCTAAACTCATGTATTGGTTCGTTTCGTAGTGTTTGGGTGCATTTGTCAATGTTTTGTTACTACATGAAACTCGGTGCAAAACGGGTTGAACTGGTGTAATTAATGCACAAGTTTGTGCCATAAAGTCGCATCAGAATTTTTCGCAAAGAACGCACTCGATCCACCCCATTGGAACCAAACTCATGTTCTGGAGCATTTCGTAGTGTGTCGGTGCATTTGGCAATGTTTTCGTTATTACACGAACTCGGTGCAAAACAGGTTGAACTGGTGCAATTAATGAAGAAGTTCGTGCCACGAAATCGCATCGGAGTTTTTCGCAATGAACACACCCGATCCACCCCATTGGACGCTAAACTCATGAATTGGTGCGTTTTGTATTGTTTGGGTGCATTTTGGATTGTTTCATTACTGCATGAAACTTGATGCGAAATAGGCTAAACTGGTGCAATTATTGCAAAAGTTCGTGCCACGAACTCGCATCGGAATTTTTGGCAACGAACGCATGCGATCCACCCCATTGGACCCAAAACTCATGTTTTGGTGCGTTTTCGTAGTGTTTGGGTGCATTTGTCAATGTTTCGTTACTACATGAAACTCGGTGCAAAACGGGTTGAACTGTGCAATTAATGCACAAGTTTGTGCCATAAAGTCGCATCGGAATTTTTCGCAAAGAACGCACTCGATCCACCCAATTGGAACCAAACTCATGTTCTAGAGCATTTCGTACTGTTTCGGTGCATTTGGCAATGTTTCATTACTACACGGAACTCGATGGAAAATGGGTTGAACTGGTGCAATTAAGGCACAAGTTTGTGCCATGAAGTCGCATTGGAATTTTTTGCAACAAACACACCCGATCCTCCCCATTGGACCCTAAACTGTAGTATTGGTGTGTTTCATACTGTTTGGGTACATTTTGGATTTGTTTCGTTACTACACAAAACTTGGTACAAAACGGGTTGAACATAAATGCAAAAATTCGTGGTACGAAATCTTATCGTATTTTTTCACAATGAACACCCCCGATCCACCCCATTGGACCCTAAACTCATGTATTGGTTCGTTTCGTAGTGTTTGGGTGCATTTGTCAATGTTTTGTTACTACATGAAACTCGGTGCAAAACGGGTTGAACTGGTGTAATTAATGCACAAGTTTGTGCCATAAAGTCGCATCAGAATTTTTCGCAAAGAACGCACTCGATCCACCCCATTGGAACCAAACTCATGTTCTGGAGCATTTCGTAGTGTGTCGGTGCATTTGGCAATGTTTCGTTATTTCACGAAACTCGGTGCAAAACAGGTTGAACTGGTGCAATTAATGAAGAAGTTCGTGCCACGAAATCGCATCGGAGTTTTTCGCAATGAACACACCCGATCCACCCCATTGGACGCTAAACTCATGAATTGGTGCGTTTTGTATTGTTTGGGTGCATTTTGGATTGTTTCGTTACTGCATGAAACTTGATGCGAAATAGGCTAATCTAGTGCAATTATTGCAAAAGTTCGTGCCATGAACTCGCATCGGAATTTTTGGCAACGAACGCATGCGATCCACCCCATTGGACCCTAAACTCAAGTATTGGTTTGTTTCGTACTGTTTGGGTGCATTTTGGATTTGTTTCGTTACTACGCAAAACTTGGTACAAAACGGGTTGAACATAAATGCAAAAATTCGTGGTACGAAATCTTATCGTATTTTTTCACAATGAACACCCCCGATCCACCCCATTGGACCCTAACTCATGTATTGGTTCGTTTCGTAGTGTTTGGGTGCATTTGTCAATGTTTTGTTACTACATGAAACTCGGTGCAAAACGGGTTGAACTGGTGCAATTAATGCACAAGTTTGTGCCATAAAGTCGCATCAGAATTTTTCGCAAAGAACGCACTCGATCCACCCCATTGGAACCAAACTCATGTTCTGGAGCATTTCGTAGTGTGTCGGTGCATTTGGCAATGTTTCGTTATTTCACGAAACTCGGTGCAAAACAGGTTGAACTGGTGCAATTAATGAAGAAGTTCGTGCCACGAAATCGCATCGGAGTTTTTCGCAATGAACACACCCGATCCACCCCATTGGACGCTAAACTCATGAATTGGTGCGTTTTGTATTGTTTGGGTGCATTTTGGATTGTTTCGTTACTGCATGAAACTTGATGCGAAATAGGCTAATCTAGTGCAATTATTGCAAAAGTTCGTGCCATGAACTCGCATCGGAATTTTTGGCAACGAACGCATGCGATCCACCCCATTGGACCCTAAACTCATGTTTTGGTGCGTTTTCATAGTGTTTGGGTGCATTTGTCAATGTTTCGTTACTACATGAAACTCGGTGCAAAACAGGTTGAACTGGTGCAATTAATGCACAAGTTGGTGCCATAAAGTCGCATCGGAATTTTTCGCAAAGAACGCACTTGATCCACCCAATTGGACCCTAAACTCAAGTATTGGTTTGTTTCGTACTGTTTGGGTGCATTTTTGATTTGTTTCGTTACTGCACGAAACTCGGTGCAAAACGAGTTGAACTAGTGCAATTAATGAAGAAGTTCGTGCCACGAAATCTCATCAGAGTTTTTCGTAATGAACGCACCTGATCCACCCTATTGGACACTAAACTCATGAATTGGTGCGTTTTGTAGTGTTTGGGTGCATTTTGGATTATTTCGTTACTGCATGAAACTCGGTGCGAACTAGGCTGAACTGGTGCAATTAATGCAAAAGTTCGTGCCATGAACTCCCATCGGAATTTTTGGCAACGAACGCACGCGATCCACCCCATTGGACCCTAAACTCATGTTTTGATGTGTTTTCGTAGTGTTTGGGTGCATTAGTCAATGTTTTGTTACTACATGAAACTCGGTGCAAAACGGGTTGAACTGGTGCAATTAATGCACAAGTTTGTGCCATAAATCGGATCAGAATTTTTCGGAAAGAACGCACTCGATCCACCCCATTGGAACCAAACTCATGTTCTGGAGCATTTCGTAGTGTGTCGGTGCATTTGGCAATGTTTCGTTATTACACGAAACTCGGTGCAAAACAGGTTGAACTGGTGCAATTAATGAAGAAGTTCGTGCCACGAAATCGCATCGGAGTTTTTTCACAATGAACACACCCGATCCACCCCATTGGATGCTAAACTCATGAATTGGTGCGTTTTGTATTGTTTGGGTGCATTTTGGATTGTTTCATTACTGCATGAAACTTGATGCGAAATAGGCTAAACTGGTGTAATTATTGTAAAAGTTCGTGCCACGAACTCGCATCGGAATTTTTGGCAACGAACGCATGCGATCCACCCCATTGGACCCAAAACTCATGTTTTGGTGCGTTTTCGTAGTGTTTGGGTGCATTTGTCAATGTTTCGTTACTACATGAAACTCGGTGCAAAACGGGTTGAACTGGTGCAATTAATGCACAAGTTTGTGCCATAAAGTCGCATCGGAATATTTCGCAAAGAACGCACTCGATCCACCCAATTGGAACCAAACTCATGTTCTAGAGCATTTCGTACTGTTTCGGTGCATTTGGCAATGTTTCATTACTACACGGAACTCGATGCAAAATGGGTTGAACTGGTGCAATTAAGGCACAAGTTTGTGCCATGAAGTCGCATTGGAATTTTTTGCAGCAAACACACCCGATCCTCCCCATTGGACCCTAAACTGTAGTATTGGTGTGTTTCATACTGTTTGGGTACATTTTGGATTTGTTTCGTTACTACACAAAACTTGGTACAAAACGGGTTGAACATAAATGCAAAAATTCGTGGTACGAAATCTTATCGTATTTTTTCACAATGAACACCCCCGATCCACCCCATTGGACCCTAAACTCATGTATTGGTTCGTTTCGTAGTGTTTGGGTGCATTTGTCAATGTTTTGTTACTACATGAAACTCGGTGCAAAACGGGTTGAACTGGTGTAATTAATGCACAAGTTTGTGCCATAAAGTCGCATCAGAATTTTTCGCAAAGAACGCACTCGATCCACCCCATTGGAACCAAACTCATGTTCTGGAGCATTTCGTAGTGTGTCGGTGCATTTGGCAATGTTTCGTTATTTCACGAAACTCGGTGCAAAACAGGTTGAACTGGTGCAATTAATGAAGAAGTTCGTGCCACGAAATCGCATCGGAGTTTTTCGCAATGAACACACCCGATCCACCCCATTGGACGCTAAACTCATGAATTGGTGCGTTTTGTATTGTTTGGGTGCATTTTGGATTGTTTCGTTACTGCATGAAACTTGATGCGAAATAGGCTAATCTAGTGCAATTATTGCAAAAGTTCGTGCCATGAACTCGCATCGGAATTTTTGGCAACGAACGCATGCGATCCACCCCATTGGACCCTAAACTCAAGTATTGGTTTGTTTCGTACTGTTTGGGTGCATTTTGGATTTGTTTCGTTACTACACAAAACTTGGTACAAAACGGGTTGAACATAAATGCAAAAATTCGTGGTACGAAATCTTATCGTATTTTTTCACAATGAACACCCCCGATCCACCCCATTGGACCCTAAACTCATGTATTGGTTCGTTTCGTAGTGTTTGGGTGCATTTGTCAATGTTTTGTTACTACATGAAACTCGGTGCAAAACGGGTTGAACTGGTGCAATTAATGCACAAGTTTGTGCCATAAAGTCGCATCAGAATTTTTCGCAAAGAACGCACTCGATCCACCCCATTGGAACCAAACTCATGTTCTGGAGCATTTCGTAGTGTGTCGGTGCATTTGGCAATGTTTCGTTATTTCACGAAACTCGGTGCAAAACAGGTTGAACTGGTGCAATTAATGAAGAAGTTCGTGCCACGAAATCGCATCGGAGTTTTTCGCAATGAACACACCCGATCCACCCCATTGGATGCTAAACTCATGAATTGGTGCGTTTTGTATTGTTTGGGTGCATTTTGGATTGTTTCGTTACTGCATGAAACTTGATGCGAAATAGGCTAATCTAGTGCAATTATTGCAAAAGTTCGTGCCATGAACTCGCATCGGAATTTTTGGCAACGAACGCATGCGATCCACCCCATTGGACCCAAACTCATGTTTTGGTGCGTTTTCATAGTGTTTGGGTGCATTTGTCAATGTTTCGTGACTACATGAAACTCGGTGCAAAACAGGTTGAACTGATGCAATTAATGCACAAGTTGGTGCCATAAAGTCGCATCGGAATTTTTCGCAAAGAACGCACTTGATCCACCCAATTGGACCCTAAACTCAAGTATTGGTTTGTTTCGTACTGTTTGGGTGCATTTTTGATTTGTTTCGTTACTGCACGAAACTCGGTGCAAAACGAGTTGAACTAGTGCAATTAATGTGTGCCGCTGATTTTGCTCCGCTTTTTCCATTTGTGCGCTCAGCACACGCTGCACAATTAGGCTCTCATAGCGGTCGGCTTCAGCTGCATTAATATGTTCTTCCGAGCAGCCCTCACTTCCTGCATGGTCAGCCGCAAGCAATGCAAGTATATCTTCTTCAAGTTCACTAGTAGATGAGTACTCACCATCATTTTTGACCACCAAAACACGCTTGCTTGGGCAGTCACGCATGACATGTCCAAATCCCTTGCAGCGGTGGCACTGAACATCTCTTGTTCTACCTGTGGATGCCACCGATGAAGTGGTTGCAGCAGGTTTTTGCGTTGTCTTTGCTGCTGAATTTGCAGGGTTGTCACGAGGCTTGTCGCTAGAAGGTGGGGCTGCTATTCGAGCTGACGATGAATAAGGTGCAGCAGCACGTCCAGTTGATGGAATGCTTGAGCGGGGCTGTGTGGAAAAATTCCTCCCTGCAGAAATGTTAGTCCTGGTACTTGCACGTCGTCCCTGCACTTCCCTTTCAGCTTTGCAAGCAGGATGGAACAAACGGGTTATGTTAGTGTACTCTTTATAAGCAAGGATGTCCTGAATTTCCCGGTTTAACCCGCCCAAAAATCTAGCCATAGCAGGTTCCACATCCTCCTCTAAATTGCAGCGTAGCATGCCCATTTGCAGCTCTTGATAGTATTCTTCTACACTTTTAGTACCTTGTTTTAACTGCTGCAGCTGGTTTAAAAGATCACGTGCATAGTAAGATGGAACAAATCTAGCCCTCATGATCCGTTTCAAAGCATCCCAAGTTTGTGGCATGTTATTAGGATTTTTCTTGCCATGTTCTATCCACCAAACGGAAGCAAAATCAGTGAATTCACTAGTTGCAGCCCTAACACATGCATTTTCAGGAAAATCATGACAAGTAAACTTTTGTTCAACAGCCATCTCCCAAGTAAGATAAGCATCCGGATCATATTTACCATCAAAAGAGGGTATCTTAAATTTTATCTTACTAAAAGCAATGTCATTGTTATGTACCTCATGTGGACGCTGTCCACCCATACCTCGACGGTTACGACGTAGACGTCGCTGGGCTTGATCCTCAACTTCGGTGTCAGCAGCATAATCAGCACCTGAATTTTCTGCGCCGTCATCATTCTCTTGGCCACGTCCTCTATGCTGATCATTCATCTTCGCGTGGAGCTCATCAAAGCGCCTTAGAAGAGCAGCGAGACTCTTGTCCACGCGAGCAACCGTCGTCTCCAAACCTGCAAGCTTGGTGTTGTTGGAAATCTGTGCGGCCTCCATTTGCCCAATCTTCTCATTTATCACCTGCAAATCATTATCAATTCCCAAGGTGTACTCCCTCACTTGCTTTTGAAAATGCTGTACGATGCCTTTGGTGCGAGGTGTAAGCAGGCCTCCACCATCCTCATCCTCACTCCCTGCACCTGCCATGGTTAGCTTGCAGCAAACAAAGTCACAAGAAGTTGCCTACCAACTAAAGGAAATAGGTGGTGGAACACTATATGTTCACTCACACTTGTCCATTCAAGTTCTTACATGTTCTTACCAAGCAAGGTAGGAGGTGTCGGCAGCCAGCAAGAACAACACAAATGGTTACACAAGCACAACCTCGTGATATAGTAGATAATTTGTGGAGCTATAGGTGGCTGCAAACAAAACAAATCAAGGTACAGCTAGAACCACATTAGTCAAAGCAAGTTGAATAGACATTCATTGATGGTCCTATGCTGGTCCTAGTGCCAAATCAAGCTAGAGACGTGAGCCTGAACACAAATGTTGTCACACACCAAGACAGCAAGGAATGCAAGAAAACAACAGCTCTATTCCCTTCACTTTTTTTTCTCTTCTCTTCTTTTTCTTTTTTTTTGCTCTTTCTTTTTCAGGGGCTAAAACTCTTTTGAAATCCCAACAACCCAAACAAAGGGATTGCTGCACACAACTCCTTTGAAATCAGTTCCAATGTCTCAACTTTCAGACAGCAGGTCGCGAATCTCAAGTGGTATTGCGACGCGCTCAGAAGGAGTTAGGGGGCAAATTTTGATCTGTTGGAAAGAACACGAGATAAGCTTTCCAGATTATATTTAAACATTTGAATCGGACATGTAACACAAGATATAGGACTGTTTTCTTCTAGTGCTCAGATCTGGGAAGATGGATTCGTGGTGGCAGAAATGACAGCGGAAATATGAATAGATTTGGTGGATTTCGTGGTGACTAAAACGTGACCAGAACTCAAAACTCTAAAGATTGAACCACTAAGAACCAGCAACTAGCTCAAACAATGCAACTGAAAATTCAACAAGCAAAGAACTAAGCAGAACAGCAAAAGCTCAAACTTGTTGTTGGGATTTTCCGATCTAGCCTATTTTTGTGTAGTTTTCTGGACTGTAGGTAAAGGGATGGGTAGAATCTCTCACTGAAAAAAAAACCTTGCTCTGATTACCACATGATGGAACCCGCTGGGGTTTGATCCCGATCTTTCGACGAGAGTGGGGGATAACTCGATTTGAGGAGGATCGACGTTGTGCTGCCCGACTACAACACCACAAGGGCTGCGCTGCGCCTTAGCGACAGTTACACCGCCTCCAATTTGTGTTGTTCTTGCTGTGCCAAGAACAACCTTGAACCTACAAGCAATTCGAAGAACAAGCAAGAACAAGTGGACAAGCAAACAACACACAGACCTTGCCCAAAGGATAAATCTGATACACACGAAGTTGGGGTTCTAAATCAAGCAAATCGGGTGGTCTAATCGACACACGCGTTTACAAGGAAGTAGCAGCAGCTAAACTTACAACCAAACAAAACCCAGGTCTCAAATGGTGGCTGCTGGTGGTTTATATAGGTGGGGAAGCAGCCAAGAGGCGTGGGGGGGGGGGTGTAAACCCTAACTTAAAATGGGCCCCTAGTGGGCTGAACTAGATACAAGGGCTTCAGCCCAAGACTGGAAGACTGAACGTCATTTTCGCGATTCTGCTTAGCTCCTTTGGAATTTCATCTTGAGGTTGGATCCATCTGAAAGTAGACTTCAGGAGCTTTCCAACAAGTACTCATAGGCTTCAAACAATATTCGGAGCTAAGAGTTATGGCCTTCCGAAGTTGCCCCTTCCTGGAGGTCCGAACTGGTATGGTCCGATCTGATCATCCACACTCGCTTTCTTGTCGTGTTTGCTCTCCCTCCAATCTGGTTCATGTCCCAAGTTCCTAAGAATAAGAAAAGCATCACAAGAATTTAGTAGTACCCCATTCATGGATGATGGTTTATGGACAGCGAGGAACGAGTTTACCTGATAATTTAGCTCTCGTGCACGAGCTCTTGTCATTGGTCCTTGCTGCATAGTAGGCATGGGTGTATCGTTGGGAGGGATGTCCTCATCATCCTCCCCTTCTTGCATTTGAGTCTTTCTCGACTCAAGTTCATCTTCCTCACCCAAATATGGTTTCAAATCTGCAATGTTAAATGTGGGGCTAACCCCAAAATCTGCAGGCAACTCAAGTTTGTATGCATTATCATTGATCTTAGCTACAACTTTAAAAGGGCCATCAGCTCTCGGAAGCAACTTTGACTTCCTCAAATCAGGAAACCGATCCTTTCTCAAGTGCAGCCAAACCAAATCACCTGGTTCAAAAGTGACATGCTTCTTTCCTCTGCTACCAGCAAGTTTATATTTTGCATTTATGGTTTCTATGTTCTCCTTTGTGGTCTCATGCATTTTCAACATCAACTCACCACGTTGTTTAGCATCAAAATTCAATCTCTCAGAAGTTGGTAGAGGCTGCAAATCAATAGGGGCTCGAGGCACAAAACCATAAACAATCTCAAAAGGGCTCTTTTTAGTAGTAGAATGTTGTGAACGGTTGTAAGCAAACTCAACATGAGGCAAACATTCTTCCCACATTTTTATGTTCTTTTTCAAAATAGCCCTAAGCATGGTAGATAAAGTTCTATTCACAACCTCAGTTTGTCCATCAGTTTGGGGATGACATGTAGTGGAAAATAGCAGCTTAGTACCTAATTTAGCCCACAAAGTTCTCCAAAAATGACTAAGAAATTTTGCATCACGATCTGAAACAATTGTGTTTGGCACACCATGCAAACGAACAATTTCACGAAAGAACAAATCAGCAATATGAGTAGCATCATCGGTCTTATGACATGGTATGAAATGTGCCATCTTAGAAAATCTATCCACAACCACAAAAACACTATCCCTCCCCTTCTTTGTTCTAGGCAGTCCTAAAACAAAGTCCATTGAAATATCCTCCCATGGTGCATTAGGAACTGGTAGAGGAATGTACAAGCCATGAGGATTAAGGCGTGACTTAGCTTTTTGGCATGTTGTGCAGCGAGCAACAAATCTCTCCACGTCCCTCCGCATCTTGGGCCAAAAGAAATGATTAGCAAGGATGTTTTCTGTCTTCTTCACACCAAAGTGTCCCATCAGCCCTCCTCCATGTGCTTCCTGTAGTAATAACAAATGCACGGAGCTAGCTGGAATGCATAGCTTGTTAGCTCTAAAAATAAACCCATCAGTTAGGACAAATTTGTTCCAGGTTTTCCCCTCCTTACAGTTCAGCAACACATCCTTAAAATCATCATCATGAGCATATTGTGCTTTAATCGTTTCCAAACCGAAAATTTTGCAATCAAGTTGGGACAGCATAGTGTAACGCCTAGACAAAGCATCAGCAATGACATTCTCCTTCCCTTTCTTGTGTTTGATGACATAAGGGAAAGATTCAATGAATTCAACCCATTTAGCATGCCTACGATTTAGTTTTGCTTGACTTCGAATGTGTTTTAAGGACTCATGATCAGAATGTATAACAAACTCTTTGGGCCACAAATAGTGCTGCCAAGTTTCCAAAGTTCGAACTAAAGCAAGCAATTCCTTATCGTAAGTAGAATAGTTCAAGCTAGGTCCACTCAATTTCTCACTGAAATATGCTACAGGCTTACCATCTTGCAGCAGCACGCCACCCAACCCAATTCCACTAGCATCACATTCAAGTTCAAATGTTTTATTGAAATCTGGAAGTTGGAGCAAGGGTGCATGAGTTAACTTATCTTTGAGCACGCTGAAAGCATCCTGTTGAGCTGCAGCCCAAGTGAAGGTTGTACCCTTCTTAGTGAGTTCATGCAATGGGGCTGCAATGGTGCTAAAGTCCTTCACAAAGCGACGATAAAATCCAGCAAGTCCTAGAAAGCTTCGCACTTGGGTGACCGTTGTGGGAACCGGCCAGCTGTGAATGGCTTCAACCTTGGCTTGATCGACTTGAATTCCCTGCGGTGTCACAACATAGCCAAGAAAAGAGACTCGATCTGTGCAAAAGGTGCACTTCTCAAGGTTACCAAACAAACGTGCATCACGGAGAGCATCCAAAACAGCACGCAAATGATCAAGATGGTCTTCTAGTGATTTGCTATAGATCAGAATGTCATCAAAATATACCACAACAAATCTGCCAATGAAAGCGCGTAAAACTTCATTCATTAATCTCATGAAAGTGCTGGGTGCATTAGTGAGACCAAAAGGCATGACTAACCACTCATATAGACCGAATTTAGTTTTAAATGCTGTTTTCCATTCATCTCCTAACTTCATGCGAATCTGGTGGTAACCACTACGCAAATCAATTTTCGAGAACACAATTGAGTCACTCAATTCATCAAGCATATCATCTAGCCTAGGGATAGGATGACGATATCTGATTGTTATGTTATTAATCGCTCGGCAATCTACACACATGCGCCAAGATCCATCTTTCTTAGGAACTAAAAGGACAGGAACAGCGCAGGGGCTCAGAGACTCACGCACGTAACCTTTGTCGAGCAATTCTTGCACTTGGCGCTGAATTTCTTTAGTTTCTTCAGGGTTGGTCCTGTATGGTGTACGATTGGGTAAGGAGGCCCCGGGAATAAGGTCAATCTGGTGCTCAATCCCACGAATTGGTGGCAGCCCCGGTGGCACCTCCTTTGGAAAAACATCCGCATACTCCTGCAAAAGGTTAGTGACAATAGGGGGCAAGGAAAGAGGTATGTCCTGAAGTGAAAACAAGGTTTGTTTGCAAATCAAGGCATAGCAAACAGCAGTGGTAGCATCAATCTCATCTAAATCAGATTTAGTAGCAATGAAACATGCCCCTTTCAGCTTGATCTCATTTCTGTTATCATGAATAGATTTGGCACTTCTCTTTTTGTGCTTCTCAAGTTCGTTGGCCACAATTTGATTTTCACTTTTAACCTGTTCCTGATTCTTCATTTTACTAGCTCTAGTAAGTTCATCTTTTAAAATTGCTTCAGGAGACATTGGATGCAACACAATCCTTTTATCATGGTATTGGAAGGAATACTGATTTGATCTACCATGATGCATAGAATCTTTATCAAATTGCCATGGCCTTCCTAGCAGAATACTACATGCTTGCATTGGCACAACATCACATTCAACAACATCTTTATAGGATCCGATGGCAAGATTAATTCGCACAAGTTTTGTTACCTTTGCCTTACCAGTGTTATTCAGCCATTGAATGCAATATGGATGCGGGTGTGGTTGGGTGGTAAGTGCAAGCTTCTCCACCATGTCGCTGTTGGCCAAGTTGTTGCAGCTACCTCCATCGATGATCACTCGACACGAACGCTCTTTGATGTCACACTTTGTTTGGAATAATGTGTGCCGCTGATTTTGCTCCGCTTTTTCCATTTGTGCGCTCAGCACACGCTGCACAATTAGGCTCTCATAGCGGTCGGCTTCAGCTGCATTAATATGTTCTTCCGAGCAGCCCTCACTTCCTGCATGGTCAGCCGCAAGCAATGCAAGTATATCTTCTTCAAGTTCACTAGTAGATGAGTACTCACCATCATTTTTGACCACCAAAACACGCTTGCTTGGGCAGTCACGCATGACATGTCCAAATCCCTTGCAGCGGTGGCACTGAACATCTCTTGTTCTACCTGTGGATGCCACCGATGAAGTGGTTGCAGCAGGTTTTTGCGTTGTCTTTGCTGCTGAATTTGCAGGGTTGTCACGAGGCTTGTCGCTAGAAGGTGGGGCTGCTATTCGAGCTGACGATGAATAAGGTGCAGCAGCACGTCCAGTTGATGGAATGCTTGAGCGGGGCTGTGTGGAAAAATTCCTCCCTGCAGAAATGTTAGTCCTGGTACTTGCACGTCGTCCCTGCACTTCCCTTTCAGCTTTGCAAGCAGGATGGAACAAACGGGTTATGTTAGTGTACTCTTTATAAGCAAGGATGTCCTGAATTTCCCGGTTTAACCCGCCCAAAAATCTAGCCATAGCAGGTTCCACATCCTCCTCTAAATTGCAGCGTAGCATGCCCATTTGCAGCTCTTGATAGTATTCTTCTACACTTTTAGTACCTTGTTTTAACTGCTGCAGCTGGTTTAAAAGATCACGTGCATAGTAAGATGGAACAAATCTAGCCCTCATGATCCGTTTCAAAGCATCCCAAGTTTGTGGCATGTTATTAGGATTTTTCTTGCCATGTTCTATCCACCAAACGGAAGCAAAATCAGTGAATTCACTAGTTGCAGCCCTAACACATGCATTTTCAGGAAAATCATGACAAGTAAACTTTTGTTCAACAGCCATCTCCCAAGTAAGATAAGCATCCGGATCATATTTACCATCAAAAGAGGGTATCTTAAATTTTATCTTACTAAAAGCAATGTCATTGTTATGTACCTCATGTGGACGCTGTCCACCCATACCTCGACGGTTACGACGTAGACGTCGCTGGGCTTGATCCTCAACTTCGGTGTCAGCAGCATAATCAGCACCTGAATTTTCTGCGCCGTCATCATTCTCTTGGCCACGTCCTCTATGCTGATCATTCATCTTCGCGTGGAGCTCATCAAAGCGCCTTAGAAGAGCAGCGAGACTCTTGTCCACGCGAGCAACCGTCGTCTCCAAACCTGCAAGCTTGGTGTTGTTGGAAATCTGTGCGGCCTCCATTTGCCCAATCTTCTCATTTATCACCTGCAAATCATTATCAATTCCCAAGGTGTACTCCCTCACTTGCTTTTGAAAATGCTGTACGATGCCTTTGGTGCGAGGTGTAAGCAGGCCTCCACCATCCTCATCCTCACTCCCTGCACCTGCCATGGTTAGCTTGCAGCAAACAAAGTCACAAGAAGTTGCCTACCAACTAAAGGAAATAGGTGGTGGAACACTATATGTTCACTCACACTTGTCCATTCAAGTTCTTACATGTTCTTACCAAGCAAGGTAGGAGGTGTCGGCAGCCAGCAAGAACAACACAAATGGTTACACAAGCACAACCTCGTGATATAGTAGATAATTTGTGGAGCTATAGGTGGCTGCAAACCAAAACAAATCAAGGTACAGCTAGAACCACATTAGTCAAAGCAAGTTGAATAGACATTCATTGATGGTCCTATGCTGGTCCTAGTGCCAAATCAAGCTAGAGACGTGAGCCTGAACACAAATGTTGTCACACACCAAGACAGCAAGGAATGCAAGAAAACAACAGCTCTATTCCCTTCACTTTTTTTTCTCTTCTCTTCTTTTTCTTTTTTTTTGCTCTTTCCTTTTTCAGGGGCTAAAACTCTTTTGAAATCCCAACAACCCAAACAAAGGGATTGCTGCACACAACTCCTTTGAAATCAGTTCCAATGTCTCAACTTTCAGACAGCAGGTCGCGAATCTCAAGTGGTATTGCGACGCGCTCAGAAGGAGTTAGGGGGCAAATTTTGATCTGTTGGAAAGAACACGAGATAAGCTTTCCAGATTATATTTAAACATTTGAATCGGACATGTAACACAAGATATAGGACTGTTTTCTTCTAGTGCTCAGATCTGGGAAGATGGATTCGTGGTGGCAGAAATGACAGCGGAAATATGAATAGATTTGGTGGATTTCGTGGTGACTAAAACGTGACCAGAACTCAAAACTCTAAAGATTGAACCACTAAGAACCAGCAACTAGCTCAAACAATGCAACTGAAAATTCAACAAGCAAAGAACTAAGCAGAACAGCAAAAGCTCAAACTTGTTGTTGGGATTTTCCGATCTAGCCTATTTTTGTGTAGTTTTCTGGACTGTAGGTAAAGGGATGGGTAGAATCTCTCACTGAAAAAAAAACCTTGCTCTGATTACCACATGATGGAACCCGCTGGGGTTTGATCCCGATCTTTCGACGAGAGTGGGGGATACTCGACGACGTTGTGTGCCCGACACCACAAGGGCTGCGCTGCGCCTTAGCGACAGTTACACCGCCTCCATTTGTGTTGTTCTTGCTGTGCCAAGAACAACCTTGAACCTACAAGCAATTCGAAGAACAAGCAAGAACAAGTGGACAAGCAAACAACACACAGACCTTGCCCAAGGATAAATCTGATACACCGAAGTTGGGTTCTAATCAAGCAAATCGGGTGTCTAATCGACACACGCGTTTACAAGGAAGTAGCAGCAGCT
>NW_024376702.1:0-30551 GCF_016808335.1 Panicum virgatum
CCCCATTGGACCTAAATGGACGTTTTTGTGCGTTTACTATTTGGGTGCATGGGGACCGTTTGGTTGCCTTATGAAACTCGGCGCAAAACAGGCGAACTAGTGCAAAGTTCGTGACACGAAGTCGCGTAGGAATTTTACGCAACGAACGATCCCACCCTATTGGACTCTAACTAAAACTTTGGTGCGTTTCGTACTATTGGGTGCATTTGGGGACCGTTGGTTGCCTTACGAAACTCGGTGCAAACGGGCCGACTAGTGCAAAAGTTCGTGCCACGAAGTCGCGTTAGAATATTTCGCAACGAATGCACCCGATCCACCCCTTTGGACCCTAAACTGACGTTTTGGTACGTTTCGAACTATTTGGGTGCATTTAGGACCGTTTGGTTGCCTTACGAACTCGGTGCAAAACGGGCCGAACTAGCAAAAGTTCGTGCCACGAATCACATCAGAATTTTTCGCAACGAATGCACCCGATCCACCCATTGGACCCTAAATTGACGTTTTTGCGTTTCGAACTATTTGGGTGCATTTGGGACCGTTTGTTGCCTTATGAAACTCGCAAAACAGGCCGAACTAGTGCAAAATTCGTGCCACGAAGTCGCGTTGGAATTCTCGCAACGAACACACCCGATCCACCCCATTGGACCCTAAACTGACATTTTGGTGCATTTGTACTATTATGTGCATTTGGGACCGTTTGGTTGCCTTACGAACTCGATGCAAAACGGGCCGAACAAGTGCAAAGTTTCGTGCCACGAAGTCGCATCAGAATTTTTCGCAACGAACGCACCGATCCACCCCAATGGACCCTAAACTGACGTTTTCATGCGTTTCGAACTATTTGGGTGCATTTGGGACCGTTTGGTTGCCTTACAAAACTCGGCACAAACGGCCGAACTAGTGCAAAAGTTCGTGACGAGTCGCGTTGGAATTCTGCGCAACGAACGCACCCGATCCACCCCATTGGACCCTAAACTGACATTTTGGTGTGTTTTGTACTATTTGGGTGCATTTGGGACCGTTTGGTAGCCTTACGGAACTCGATGCAAAACGGGCCGAACAAGTGCAAAAGTTCGTGCCACGAAGTCGCGTCAGAATTTTTCGCAACGAAACACCCTATCCACATTGGACCCTAAATTGACGTTTTGGTGGTTTCGAACTATTTGGGTGCATTTTGGGACTGTTTGGTTGCCTTACGAACTCGGTGCAAACGGACCGAAGTAGTGCAAAAGTTCGTGCCACGAAGTCGCGTCAGAATTTTTCGCAAGACGCACCCGATCCACCCCATTGGACCCTAAACTGATGTTTTGGTGCATTTCGTACTATTTGTGTGCATTTGGTTCCGTTTGGTTGCCTTACGGAAACTCGGTGCAAAACGGGCCGAACAAGTGCAAAAGTTTGTGCCACGAAGTCGCTCGAAATTTTCGCAGGAACGCACCCGATCCACCCCATTGGACCCTAAACTAATGTTTTGGGCATTTCGTACTTTTTGGGTGCATTTGGTTCCATTTGGTTGCCTTACGGATCTCGGTGCAAAACGGGCCGAACAGTGCAAAGTTCGTGCACGAAGTCGCGTGGGAATTTTTTCGCAACGAACGCACCCGATCCACCCCATTGGAACCTAAACTAATGTTTGGTACGTTTTGTATATTTGGGCGCATTTGGGAGTTTGGTTGCCTTACGGAATTCGGTGCAAACTGGCCAACTAGGGCCAAACTAGTGCAAAAGTTCGTGCCACGAAGTCGCGTCGGAATTTTTCGCAACGAACGCACCTGATCTACCCATTGGACCCAAACTGAACGTTTTTGGTGCGTTTGTACTATTTGGGGCTTTGGACCGTTTGGTTGCCTTACGAAACTCGGTGCAAACGGGCCGAACTAGTGCAGAAGTTCGTGCCACGAAGTCGCATCGTATTTTTTGCAACGAACGCACCCGATCCACCCCTTTGGACCTTAAACTGACTTTTTGCTACGTTTTCGTACTATTTGGGTGCATTTGGGACCGTTTGGTTGCCTTACGGAACTCGGTGCAAAACGGGCCGAACTAGTGCAAAAGTTCGTGCCACGAAGTCGCCTCAGAATTTTTCGCAACGAACGCACCCGATCCACCCCATTGGACCCTAAACTGACGTTTTGGTGCGTTTCGTACTATTGGGTGCATTGGGACCATTGTTGCCTTACGAAACTCGGTGCAAAACGGCCGAACTAGTGCAAAAGTTCGTGCCACGAAGTCGCGTAGGAATTTTCGCAACGAACGCCCGATCCACCCTATTGGACTCTAAACTAAAAAATTTGGTGCGTTTCATACTATTTGGGTGCATTTGGGACCGTTGGTTGCCTTACGAAACTCGGTGCAAAACGGGCTGAACTAGTGCAAAAGTTCGTGCCACGAAGTCGCATCGAATTTGTCGCACGAACGACCCAATCCACCCCATTGGACCCTAAACTGACGTTTTGGTGCATTTCGAACTATTTGGGTGCATTTGGGACCATTTGGTTGCCTTACGAAACTCAGGGCAAACAGGCCGAACTAGTGCAAAATTTCGTGACACGAAGTTGTGTAGGAATTTTTCGCAACGAACGCACCCGATCCACCCCCTTTGGACCCTAAACAGACGTTGTTGCTTCGTTTCGCACTTTTGGGTGCAGTTGGGACCGTTTGGTTGCCTTAAGGAACTCGGTGCAAAACGGGCCGAACAAGTGCAAAAGTTCGTGCCACGAAGTCGCGTTAGAATATTTCGCAACGAATGCACCCGATCCACCCCTTTGGACCCTAAACTGACGTTTTGCTACGGTTTTCGAACTATTTGGGTGCATTTAGGACCGTTTGGTTGCCTTACGGAACTCGGTGCAAAACGGGCCGAACTAGTGCAAAAGTTCGTGCCACGAAGTCACACTCAGAATTTTTCGCAAACGAAGGCACACGATCCCCCCCCATTGGGACCCTAAACTGACGTTTTCATGAGTTTTCGAACTATTTTGGGTGCATTTGGGACCATTTAGTTGCCTTACGAAACTCGGCGCAAAACAGGCACGAACTAGTGCCAAAGTTCGTGACACGAGTCGCGTAGGAATTTTACGCACGAACGAACCCGATCCACCCTATGGATTGGACTCTAAACTAATAATTTTGGGGCGGTCGTACTATTTGGGTGCATTTGGGACCGTGGGTTGCCTTACGAAACTCGGTGCAAACCGGGCTGAACTAGTGCAAAGGTTCGTGCCACGAAGGTCGCATCAGAATTTGTCCGCCCAACGAACGTACCCCAATCCACCCCCATTGGACCCTAAACTGACGTTTGGTGCATTATTCGAACTATTTGGGTGCATTTGGGACCATTTGGTTGCCTTACGAAAACTCGGTGCAAAACAGGCCCGAACTAGTGCAAAAGTTCGTGACACGAAGTCGCGTAGGAATTTTCGCAACGAACGCACCCGATCCACCCCTTTGGACCCTAAACAAACGTTTTGCTTCGTTTCGCACTATTTGGGTGCATTTGGGACCGTTTGGTTTGCCTTACGGAACTCGGTGCAAAACAGGCCCGAACTAGTGCAAAAGTTCGTGACACGAAGTCGCGTTGGAATTCTGCGCAACGAACGCACCCGATCCACCCCATTGGACCCTAAAACTGACATTTGGTGCGTTTTGTACTATTGGGTGCATTTGGGACCGTTTGGTTGCCTTACGGAACTCGATGCAAAATGGACCGAACAAGTGCAAAATTTCGTGCCACGAAGTCGAGTCAGAATTTTTCGCAACGAATGCACCCGATCCACCACATTGGACCCTAAATTGACGTTTTGGTGTCTTTCGAACTATTTGGGTTGGCATTTGGGACTGTTTGGTTGCCTTACGGAACTCGGTGCAAAACGGACCGAACTAGTGCAAAAGTTCGTGCCACGAAGCCCGCTTCAGAATATTTCGCAACGAAAGCACCCGATCCACCACATTGGACCCTAAAATTGACGTTTTGGTTGTGTTTCGTACTATTTGGGTGCATTTGGGACCGTTTGGTTGCCTTACGAAACTCGCGCAAACAGGCCGAACTAGTGCAACAAGTTCGTGACACGAAGTCGCAGTAGGACTTTACGCCACGAACGAACCCGATCCACCCTATTGACTCTAAACTAAAATTTTGGTGCGTTTCGTACTATTTGGGTGCATTTGGGACCGTGGTGCCTTACGAAACTCGGTTGCAAAACGGGCTGAACTAGTGCAAAAGTTCGTGCCACGAAGTCGCATCAGAATTTGTCGCCACGAACGTACCCAATCCACCCCATTGGACCCCTAAACTGATGTTTGGTGCATTTCGAAAACTATTTGGGTGCATTTGGGACCATTTGGTTGCCTTACGAACTCGGTGCAAAACAGGCCGAACTAGTGCAAAAGTTCGTGACACGAAGTTGCGTAGGAATTTTTCGCAACGAACGCACCCGATCCACCCCTTTGGACCCTAAACAGACGTTTTGCTTCGTTTCGCACTATTTGGGTGCATTTGGGACCGTTTGGTTGCCTTACGGAACTCGGTGCAAAACGGGCCGAACAAGTGCAAAAGTTCGTGCCACGAAGTCGCGTTAGAATATTTCGCAACGAATGCACCCGATCCACCCCTTTGGACCCTAAACTGATGTTTTGCTACGTTTCGAACTATTTGGGTGCATTTAGGACCATTTGGTTGCCTTACGGAACTCGGTGCAAAACGGGCCGAACTAGTGCAAAAGTTCGTGCCACGAAGTCACATCAGATTTTTTCGCAACGAATGCACACGATCCCCCCCATTGGACCCTAAACTGACGTTTTTCATGCGTTTCGAACTATTTGGGGTGCATTTGGGACCATTTAGTTGCCTTACGAAACTCGGCGCAAAACAGGCCGAACTAGTGCAAAAGTTCGTGACACGAAGTCGCGTTGGAATTCTTCGCAACGAACGCACCCGATCCACCCCATTGGACCCTAAACTGACATTTTGGTGCATTTTGTACTATTTGGGTGCATTTGGGACCGTTTGGTTGCCTTACGGAACTCGATGCAAAACGGGTCCGAACAAGTGCAAAAGTTCGTGCCACGAAGTCGCGTCAGAATTTTTCGCAACGAATGCACCCGATCCACCACATTGGACCCTAAATTGACGTTTTGGTGTGTTTCGAACTATTTGGGTGCATTTGGGACTGTTGGTTGCCTTACGGAACTCGGTGCAAAACGGACCGAACTAGTGCAAAAGTTCGTGCCACGAAGCCGCGTCAGAATTTTCGCAACGAACGCACCCGATCCACCCCATTGGACCCTAAACTGACGTTTTGGTGCGTTTAAAACTATTTGGGTGGATTTGGGACCGTTTGGTTGCCTTACGAAACTCGACGCAAAACAGGCCGAACTAGTGCAAAAGTTCGTGACACGAAGTCGCGTAGGAATTTTACGCAACGAACGAACCCGATCCACCCTATTGGACTCTAAACTAAAAATTTTGGGGCGTTTCGTACTATTTGGGTGCATTTGGGACCGTTGGTTGCCTTACGAAACTCGGTGCAAAACGGGCTGAACTAGTGCAAAAGTTCGTGCCACGAAGTCGCATCAGAATTTGTCGCCACGAATGTACCCAATCCACCCCATTGACCCTAAACTGACGTTTTTGGTGCATTTCGAACTATTTGGGTGCATTTGGGACCATTTGGTTGCCTTACGAAACTCGGTGCAAAACAAGCCGAACTAGTGCAAAAGTTCGTGACACGAAGTCGCGTAGGAATTTTTCGCAACGAACGCACCCGATCCACCCCTTTGGACCCTAAACAGACGTTTTGCTTCGTTTCGCACTATTTGGGTGCATTTGGGACCGTTTGGTTGCCTTACGGAACTCGGTGCAAAACAAGGCCGAACACTAGTGCAAAAGTTCGTGACACGAAGTCGCGTTGGAATTCTGCGCAACGAACGCACCCGATCCACCCATTGGACCCTAAAACTGACATTTGGTGCATTTTGTACTATTTGGGTGCATTTGGGACCGTTTGGTTGCCTTACGGAACTCGATGCAAAATGGACCGAACAAGTGCAAAATTTCGTGCCACGAAGTCGAGTCAGAATTTTTCGCAACGAATGCACCCGATCCACCACATTGGACCCTAAATTGACGTTTTGGTGTCTTTCGAACTATTTGGGTGCATTTGGGACTGTTTGGTTGCCTTACGGAACTCGGTGCAAAACGGACCGAACTAGTGCAAAAGTTCGTGCCACGAAGCCGCGTCAGAATATTTCGCAACGAAAGCACCCGATCCACCACATTGGACCCTAAATTGACGTTTGGTGTGTTTCGAACTATTTGGGTGCATTTGGGACTGTTTGGTTGCCTTACGGAACTCGGTGCAAAACGGACCGAAGTAGTCCAAAAGTTTCGTGCCACGAAGTCGCGTCAGAATTTTTCGCAAGGAACGCACCCGATCCACCCCATTGGACCTTAAACTGATGTTTTGGTGCATTTCGTACTATTTGTGTGCATTTGGCTCCGTTTGGTTGCCTTACGGAACTCGGTGCAAAACGGGCCGAACAAGTGCAAAAGTTGTGTCACGAAGTCGCGTCGAAATTTTTCGCAAGGAACGCACCCGATCCACCCCATTGGACCCTAAACTAATGTTTAGGGGCATTTCGTACTATTTGCGTGCATTTGGTTCCATTTGGTTGCCTTACGGATCTCGGTGCAAAACGGGCTGAACAAGTGCCAAAGTTCGTGGCACGAAGTCGCGTGGGAATTTTTCGCAACGACGCACCCGATCCACCCCATGGGACCCTAAACTGATGTTTTGGTACGTTTTGTATTATTTGGGCGCATTTGGGACCGTTTGGTTGCCTTACGGAATTCGGTGCAAGACGGGCCAAAACTAGTGCAAAAGTTCGTGCCACGAAGTCGCGTCGGAATTTTTCGCAACGAACGCACCTGATCTACCACATTGGACCCAAAACTAACGTTTTGGTGCGTTTGATACTATTTGGGAGCATTTTCGACCGTTTGGTTGCCTTACGAAACTCGGTGCTAAACGGGCCGAACTAGTGTAGAAGTTCGTGCCACGAAGTCGCGTCGGTATTTTTCGCAACGAACGCACCCGATCCACCTCTTTGGACCTAAACTGACGTTTTGCTACGTTTCATACTATTTGGGTGCATTTGTGACCTTTTTGGTTGCCTTACGGAACTCGGTATGCAAAAACGGGCCAAATTAGTGCAAAAGTTCGTGCCACGAAGTCGCCTCAGATTTTTCGCAACGAAACGCACCCGATCCACCCCATTGGACCCCTAAACTGACGTTTTTAGTGCGTAAAACTATTTGGGTGCATTTGGGACCGTTTGGTTGCCTTACGGAACTCGGTGCAAAACGGGGCCGAACTAGTGCAAAAGTTCGTGCCACGAAGTCACATCAGAATTTTTCGCAACGAATGCACACGATCCACCCCATTGGACCCAAACTGACGTTTCTCATGCGTTTCGAACTATTTGGGTGCATTTGGACTGTTTGGGTTGCCTTACGGAACTCGGTGCAAAACGGACCGAACTAGTGCAAAAGTTCGTGCCACGAAGCCGCGTCAGAATTTTTTCGCAGGAACGCGCCGATCCACACCCATTGGACCTAAACTGATGTTTTGGTGCATTTTGTACTATTTGGGTGCATTTGGGACATTTGGTTGCCTTACGGAACTCGATGCAAAACGGGCCGAACAAGTGAAAAGTTCGTGCCACGAAGTCGCGTCGGTATTTTTCGCAACGAACGCACCCGATCCACCCCTTTGGACCTTAAACTGACGTTTTGCTACGTTCATACTATTTGGGTGCATTTGTGAGCTTTTGGTTGCCTTACGGAACTCGGTGCAAAACGGGCCAAATTAGTGCAAAAGTTCGTGCCACGAAGTCGCCTCAGAATTTTTTGCAACGAACGCACCCGATCCACCCCATTGGACCCTAAACTAACGTTTTGGTGCGTTTCAAACTATTTGGGTGCATTTGGGACCGTTTGGTTGCCTTACGAACTCGGCGCAAAACAGGCCGAACTAGTGCAAAAGTTCGTGACACGAAAGTCGCTTAGGAATTTTACGCAACGAACGAACCCGATCCACCCTATTGGACTCTAAACTAAAAATTTTGGTGCGTTTCGTACTATTTGGGTGCATTTGGGACCGTTGGTTGCCTTACGAAACTCGGTGCAAAACGGGCTGAACTAGTGCAAAAGTTCGTGCCACGAAGTCGCGTTAGAATATTTCGCAACGAATGCACCCGATCCACCCCTTTGGACCCTAAACTGACGTTTTGGTACGTTTCGAAACTATTTGGGTGCATTTAGGACCGTTTAGTTGCCTTACGGAACTCGGTGCAAAACGGGCCGAACTAGTGCAAAAGTTCGTGCCACGAAATCACATCAGAATTTTTTGCAACGAATGCACACGATCCACCCCATTGGACCCTAAACTGACGTTTTCATGTGTTTCGAACTATTTGGGTGCATTTGGGACCATTTAGTTACCTTACGAAACTCGGCGCAAAACAGGCCGAACTAGTGCAAAAGTTCGTGACACGAAGTCGCGTTGGAATTCTTCGCAACGAACACACCCCGATCCACCCCATTGGACCCTAAACTGACATTTTGGTGCATTTTGTACTATTTGTGTGCATTTGGGACCGTTTGGTTGCCTTACGGAACTCGATGCAAAACGAGCCGAACAAGTGCAAAAGTTCGTGCCACGAAGTCGAGTCAGAATTTTTCGCAACGAACGCACACGATCCACCCCAATGGACCCTAAACTGACGTTTCATTGCATTTCGAACTATTTGGGTGCATTTGGGACCGTTTAGTTGCCTTACGAAACTCGGCGCAAAACAGGCCGAACTAGTGCTAAAGTCGTGACACGAGGTCGCGTTGGAAATTCTGCGCAACGAACGCACCCGATCCACCCCATTGGACCTAAACTGACATTTTGGTGTGTTTTGTACTATTTGGGTGCATTTGGGGACCGTTTGGTTGCCTTACGGAACTCGATGCAAAACGGGCCGAACAAGTGCAAAAGTTCGTGCCAACGAAGTCGCGTCAGAATTTTTCGCAACGAAAGCACCCGATCCACCACATTGGACCCTAAAGTGACGTTTTGGTGTGTTTCGAACTATTTGGGTGCATTTGGGACTGTTTGGTTGCCTTACGGAACTCGGTGCAAAACGGACCGAACTAGTGCAAAAGTTCGTGCCACGAAGTCGCGTCATAATTTTTCGCAAGGAACGCACCCGATCCACCCCATTGGACCCTAAACTGATGTTTTGGTGCATTTCGTACTATTTGTGTGCATTTGGTTCCGTTTGGTTGCCTTACGGAACTCGGTGCAAAACGGGCCGAACAAGTGCAAAAGTTTGTGTCACGAAGTCGCGTCGAAATTTTTCGCAAGGAACGCACCCGATCCACCCCATTGGACCTAAACTAATGTTTTGGGCATTTCGTACTCTTTGCGTGCATTTGGTTCCATTTGGTTGCCTTACGGATCTCGGTGCAAAACGGGCTGAACAAGTGCAAAAGTTCGTGGCACGAAAGTCGCGTGGGAATTTTTCGCAACGAACGCACCCGATCCACCCCATTGGACCCTAAACTGATGTTTTGGTACGTTTTGTATTATTTGGGCGCATTTGGGACCGTTTGGTTGCCTTACGGAATTCGGTGCAAGACGGGCCAAACTAGGGCCAAACTAGTGCAAAAGTTCGTGCCACGAAGTCGCGTCGGAATTTTTCGCAACGAACGCACCTGATCTACCACATTGGACCCAAAACTAACGTTTGGTGCGTTTGGTACTATTTGGGAGCATTTTGGGACCGTTTGGTTGCCTTACGAAACTCGGTGCTAAACGGGCCGAACTAGTGTAGAAGTTCGTGCCACGAAGTCGCGTCGGTATTTTTCGCAACGAACGCACCCGATCCACCCCTTTGGACCTTAAACTGACGTTTTGCTACGTTTCATACTATTTGGGTGCATTTGGGACCGTTTGGTTGCCTTACGGAAATCGGTGCAAAACGGGGCAAATTAGTGCAAAAGTTCGTGCCACGAAGTCGCCTCAGAATTTTTCGCAACGAACGCACCCGATCCACCCCATTGGACCCTAAACTGACGTTTTGGTGCGTTCTATTTGGGTGCATTTGGGACCGTTTGGTTGCCTTACGAAACTCGGCGCAAAACAGGCCGAACTAGTGCAAAAGTTCGTGACACGAAGTCGCGTAGGAATTTTACGCAACGAACGAACCCGATCCACCCTATTGGACTCTAAACTAAAAATTTTGGTGCGTTTCGTACTATTTGGGTGCATTTGGGACCGTTGGTTGCCTTACGAAACTCGGTGCAAAACGGGCTAAACTAGTGCAAAAGTTCGTGCCACGAAGTCGCATCAGAATTTGTCGCCACGAACGTACCCAATCCACCCCATTGGACCTTAAACTGACGTTTTGGTGCATTTCGAACTATTTGGGTGCATTTGGGACCATTTGGTTGCCTTACGAAACTCGGTGCAAAACAGGCCGAACTAGTGCAAAAGTTCGTGACACGAAGTCGCGTAGGAATTTTTCGCAACGAACGCACCCGATCCACCCCTTTGGACCCTAAACAGACGTTTTGCTTTGTTTGGCACTATTTGGGTGCATTTGGGACCGTTTGGTTGCCTTACGGACTCGGTGCAAAACGGGCCGAACAAGTGCAAAAGTTCGTGCCACGAAGTCGCGTTAGAATATTCGCAACGAATGCACTCGATCCACCCCTTTGGACCCTAAACTGACGTTTTGCTACATTTCGAACTATTTGGGTGCATTTAGGACCGTTTGGTTGCCTTACGGAACTCGGTGCAAAACGGGCCGAACTAGTGCAAAAGTTCGTGCCACGAAGTCACATCAGATTTTTTCGCAACGAATGCACACGATCCACCCCATTGGACCCTAAACTGACGTTTTCATGCGTTTCAAACTATTTGGGTGCATTGGGACCATTTAGTTGCCTTACGAAACTCGGCGCAAAACAGGCCGAACTAGTGCAAAAGTTCGTGACACGAAGTCGCGTTGGAATTCTTCGCAACGAACGCACCCGATCCACCCCATTGGACCCTAAACTGACATTTTGGTGCATTTTGTACTATTTGGGTGCATTTGGGACCGTTTGGTTGCCTTACGGAACTCGATGCAAAACGGGCCGAACAAGTGCAAAAGTTCGTGCCACGAAGTCGCGTCAGAATTGTTCGCAACGAACGCACACGATCTACCCCATTGGACCCTAAACTGACGTTTTCATGCGTTTCGAACTATTTGGGTGCATTTTGGACCGTTTAGTTGCCTTACGAAACTCGGTGCTAAACGGGCCGAACTAGTGTAGAAGTTCGTGCCACGAAGTCGCGTCGGTATTTTTCGCAACGAACGCACCCGATCCACCCCATTGGACCCTAAACTGACATTTTGGTGCGTTTTGTACTATTTGGGTGCATTTGGGACCGTTTGGTTGCCTTACGGAACTCGATGCAAAACGGACCGAACAAGTGCAAAATTTCGTGCCACGAAGTCGTGTCAGAATTTTTCGCAACGAATGCACCCGATCCACCACATTGGACCCTAAATTGACGTTTTGGTGTGTTTCGAACTATTTGGGTGCATTTGGGACTGTTTGGTTGCCTTACGAAACTCGGCGCAAAACAGGCCGAACTAGTGCAAAAGTTCGTGACACGAAGTCGCGTAGGAATTTTACGCAACGAACGAACCCGATCCACCCTATTGGACTCTAAACTAAAAATTTTGGTGCGTTTCGTACTATTTGGGTGCATTTGGGACCGTTGGTTGCCTTACGAAACTCGGTGCAAAACGGGCGGAAACTAGTGCAAAAGTTCGTGCCACGAAGTCGCATCAGAATTTGTCGCCACGAACGTACCCAATCCACCCCATTGGACCCTAAACTGACGTTTTGGTGCATTTCGAACTATTTGGGTGCATTTGGGACCATTTGGTTGCCTTACGAAACTCGGTGCAAAACAGGCCGAACTAGTGCAAAAGTTCGTGACACGAAGTCGCGTAGGAATTTTTCGCAACGAACGCACACGATCCACCCCAATGGACCCTAAACTGACGTTTTGCTTCGTTTCGCACTATTTGGGTGCATTTGGGACCGTTTGGTTGCCTTACGGAACTCGGTGCAAAACGGGCCGAACAAGTGCAAAAGTTCGTGCCACGAAGTCGCGTTAGAATATTTCGCAACGAATGCACCCGATCCACCCCTTTGGACCCTAAACTGACGTTTTGGTACGTTTCGAACTATTTGGGTGCATTTAGGACCGTTTGGTTGCCTTACGGAACTCGGTGCAAACGGGCCGAACTAGTGCAAAAGTTCGTGCCACGAAGTCACATCAGAATTTTTCGCAACGAATGCACACGATCCACCCCATTGGACCCTAAACTGACGTTTTCATGCGTTCGAACTATTTGGGTGCATTTGGGACCCTTTAGTTGCCTTACGAAACTCGGCGCAAAACAGGCCGAACTAGTGCAAAAGTTCGTGACACGAAGTCGCGTTGGAATTCTTCGCAACGAACGCACCCGATCCACCCCATTGGACCCTAAACTGACATTTTGGTGCATTTTGTACTATTTGGGTGCATTTGGGACCGTTTGGTTGCCTTACAGAACTCGATGCAAAACGGGCCGAACAAGTGCAAAAGTTCGTGCCACGAAGTCGCGTCAGAATTTTTCGCAACGAACGCACACGATCCACCCCATTGGACCCTAAACTGACGTTTTCATGCGTTTCGAACTATTTGGGTGCATTTGGGACCGTTTAGTTGCCTTACGAAACTCGGCGCAAAACAGGCCGAACTAGTGCAAAAGTTCGTGACACGAAGTCGCGTTGGAATTCTTCGCAACGAACGCACCCGATCCACCCCATTGGACCCTAAACTGACATTTTGGTGCGTTTTGTACTATTTGGGTGCATTTGGGACCGTTTGGTTGCCTTACGGAACTCGATGGAAAACGGACCGAACAAGTGCAAAAGTTCGAGCCACGAAGTCGCGTCAGAATTTTTCACAACGAAAGCACCCGATCCACCACATTGGACCCTAAATTGACGTTTTGGTGTGTTTCGAACTATTTGGGTGCATTTGGGATTGTTTGGTTGCCTTACGGAACTCGGTGCAAAACGGACCGAAGTAGTCCAAAAGTTCGTGCCACGAAGTCGCCTCAGAATTTTTCGCAACGAACGCACCCGATCCACCCCATTGGACCCTAAACTAACGTTTTGGTGCGTTTCAAACTATTTGGGTGCATTTGGGACCGTTTGGTTGCCTTACGAAACTCGGCGCAAAACAGGCCGAACTAGTGCAAAAGTTCGTGACACGAAGTCGCTTAGGAATTTTACGCAACGAACGAACCCGATCCACCCTATTGGACTCTAAACTAAAAATTTTGGTGCGTTCCGTACTATTTGGGTGCATTTGGGACCGTTGGTTGCCTTACGAAACTCGGTGCAAAACGGGCTGAACTAGTGCAAAAGTTCGTGCCACGAAGTCGCGTTAGAATATTTCGCAACGAATGCACCCGATCCACCCCTTTGGACCCTAAACTGACGTTTTGGTACGTTTCGAACTATTTGGGTGCATTTAGGACCGTTTAGTTGCCTTACGGAACTCGGTGCAAAACGGGCCGAACTAGTGCAAAAGTTCGTGCCACGAAATCACATCAGAATTTTTTGCAACGAATGCACACGATCCACCCCATTGGACCCTAAACTGACGTTTTCATGTGTTTCGAACTATTTGGGTGCATTTGGGACCATTTAGTTACCTTACGAAACTCGGCGCAAAACAGGCCGAACTAGTGCAAAAGTTCGTGACACGAAGTCGCGTTGGAATTCTTCGCAACGAACACACCCGATCCACCCCATTGGACCCTAAACTGACATTTTGGTGCATTTTGTACTATTTGTGTGCATTTGGGACCGTTTGGTTGCCTTACGGAACTCGATGCAAAACGAGCCGAACAAGTGCAAAAGTTCGTGCCACGAAGTCGCGTCAGAATTTTTCGCAACGAACGCACACGATCCACCCCAATGGACCCTAAACTGACGTTTTCATGCATTTCGAACTATTTGGGTGCATTTGGGACCGTTTAGTTGCCTTACGAAACTCGGCGCAAAACAGGCCGAACTAGTGCTAAAGTTCGTGACACGAGGTCGCGTTGGAATTCTGCGCAACGAACGCACCCGATCCACCCCATTGGACCCTAAACTGACATTTTGGTGTGTTTTGTACTATTTGGGTGCATTTGGGACCGTTTGGTTGCCTTACGGAACTCGATGCAAAACGGGCCGAACAAGTGCAAAAGTTCGTGCCACGAAGTCGCGTCAGAATTTTTCGCAACGAAAGCACCCGATCCACCACATTGGACCCTAAATTGACGTTTTGGTGTGTTTCGAACTATTTGCGTGCATTTGGGACTGTTTGGTTGCCTTACGGAACTCGGTGCAAAACGGACCGAACTAGTAAAAAAGTTCGTGCCACGAAGTCGCGTCATAATTTTTCGCAAGGAACGCACCCGATCCACCCCATTGGACCCTAAACTGATGTTTTGGTGCATTTCGTACTATTTGTGTGCATTTGGTTCCGTTTGGTTGCCTTACGGAACTCGGTGCAAAACGGGCCGAACAAGTGCAAAAGTTTGTGTCACGAAGTCGCGTCGAAATTTTTCGCAAGGAACGCACCCGATCCACCCCATTGGACCCTAAACTAATGTTTTGGGCATTTCGTACTCTTTGCGTGCATTTGGTTCCATTTGGTTGCCTTACGGATCTCGGTGCAAAACGGGCTGAACAAGTGCAAAAGTTCGTGGCACGAAGTCGCGTGGGAATTTTTCGCAACGAACGCACCCGATCCACCCCATTGGACCCTAAACTGATGTTTTGGTACGTTTTGTATTATTTGGGCGCATTTGGGACCGTTTGGTTGCCTTACGGAATTCGGTGCAACACGGGCCAAACTAGGGCCAAACTAGTGCAAAAGTTCGTGCCACGAAGTCGCGTCGGAATTTTTCGCAACGAACGCACCTGATCTACCACATTGGACCCAAAACTAACGTTTTGGTGCGTTTGGTACTATTTGGGAGCATTTTGGACCGTTTGGTTGCCTTACGAAACTCGGTGCTAAACGGGCCGAACTAGTGTAGAAGTTCGTGCCACGAAGTCGCGTCGGTATTTTTCGCAACGAACGCACCCGATCCACCCCTTTGGACCTTAAACTGACGTTTTGCTACGTTTCATACTATTTGGGTGCATTTGGGACCGATTGGTTGCCTTACGGAAATCGGTGCAAAACGGGCCAAATTAGTGCAAAAGTTCGTGCCACGAAGTCGCCTCAGAATTTTTCGCAACGAACGCACCCGATCCACCCCATTGGACCCTAAACTGACGTTTTGGTGCGTTTAAAACTATTTGGGTGCATTTGGGACCGTTTGGTTGCCTTACGAAACTCGGCGCAAAACAGGCCGAACTAGTGCAAAAGTTCGTGACACGAAGTCGCGTAGGAATTTTACGCAACGAACGAACCCGATCCACCCTATTGGACTCTAAACTAAAAATTTTGGTGCGTTTCGTACTATTTGGGTGCATTTGGGACCGTTGGTTGCCTTACGAAACTCGGTGCAAAACGGGCTAAACTAGTGCAAAAGTTCGTGCCACGAAGTCGCATCAGAATTTGTCGCCACGAACGTACCCAATCCACCCCATTGGACCTTAAACTGACGTTTTGGTGCATTTCGAACTATTTGGGTGCATTTGGGACCATTTGGTTGCCTTACGAAACTCGGTGCAAAACAGGCCGAACTAGTGCAAAAGTTCGTGACACGAAGTCGCGTAGGAATTTTTCGCAACGAACGCACCCGATCCACCCCTTTGGACCCTAAACAGACGTTTTGCTTCGTTTCGCACTATTTGGGTGCATTTGGGACCGTTTGGTTGCCTTACGGAACTCGGTGCAAAACGGGCCGAACAAGTGCAAAAGTTCGTGCCACGAAGTCGCGTTAGAATATTTCGCAACGAATGCACTCGATCCACCCCTTTGGACCCTAAACTGACATTTTGCTACGTTTCGAACTATTTGGGTGCATTTAGGACCGTTTGGTTGCCTTACGGAACTCGGTGCAAAACGGGCCGAACTAGTGCAAAAGTTCGTGCCACGAAGTCACATCAGAATTTTTCGCAACGAATGCACACGATCCACCCCATTGGACCCTAAACTGACGTTTTCATGCGTTTCAAACTATTTGGGTGCATTTGGGACCATTTAGTTGCCTTACGAAACTCGGCGCAAAACAGGCCGAACTAGTGCAAAAGTTCGTGACACGAAGTCGCGTTGGAATTCTTCGCAACGAACGCACCCGATCCACCCCATTGGACCCTAAACTGACATTTTGGTGTATTTTGTACTATTTGGGTGCATTTGGGACCGTTTGGTTGCCTTACGGAACTCGATGCAAAACGGGCCAAACAAGTGCAAAAGTTCGTGCCACGAAGTCGCGTCAGAATTGTTCGCAACGAACGCACACGATCCACCCCATTGGACCCTAAACTGACGTTTTCATGCGTTTCGAACTATTTGGGTGCATTTTGGACCGTTTAGTTGCCTTACGAAACTCGGTGCTAAACGGGCCGAACTAGTGTAGAAGTTCGTGCCACGAAGTCGCGTCGGTATTTTTCGCAACGAACGCACCCGATCCACCCCATTGGACCCTAAACTGACATTTTGGTGCGTTTTGTACTATTTGGGTGCATTTGGGACCGTTTGGTTGCCTTACGGAACTCGATGCAAAACGGACCGAACAAGTGCAAAATTTCGTGCCACGAAGTCGTGTCAAAATTTTTCGCAACGAATGCACCCGATCCACCACATTGGACCCTAAATTGACGTTTTGGTGTGTTTCGAACTATTTGGGTGCATTTGGGACTGTTTGGTTGCCTTACGAAACTCGGCGCAAAACAGGCCGAACTAGTGCAAAAGTTCGTGACACGAAGTCGCGTAGGAATTTTACGCAACGAACGAACCCGATCCACCCTATTGGACTCTAAACTAAAAATTTTGGTGCGTTTCGTACTATTTGGGTGCATTTGGGACCGTTGGTTGCCTTACGAAACTCGGTGCAAAACGGGCGGAACTAGTGCAAAAGTTCGTGCCACGAAGTCGCATCAGAATTTGTCGCCACGAACGTACCCAATCCACCCCATTGGACCCTAAACTGACGTTTTGGTGCATTTCGAACTATTTGGGTGCATTTGGGACCATTTGGTTGCCTTACGAAACTCGGTGCAAAACAGGCCGAACTAGTGCAAAAGTTCGTGACACGAAGTCGCGTAGGAATTTTTCGCAACGAACGCACACGATCCACCCCAATGGACCCTAAACTGACGTTTTGCTTCGTTTCGCACTATTTGGGTGCATTTGGGACCGTTTGGTTGCCTTACGGAACTCGGTGCAAAACGGGCCGAACAAGTGCAAAAGTTCGTGCCACGAAGTCGCGTTAGAATATTTCGCAACGAATGCACCCGATCCACCCCTTTGGACCCTAAACTGACGTTTTGCTACGTTTCGAACTATTTGGGTGCATTTAGGACCGTTTGGTTGCCTTACGGAACTCGGTGCAAAACGGGCCGAACTAGTGCAAAAGTTCGTGCCACGAAGTCACATCAGAATTTTTCGCAACGAATGCACACGATCCACCCCATTGGACCCTAAACTGACGTTTTCATGCGTTTCGAACTATTTGGGTGCATTTGGGACCCTTTAGTTGCCTTACGAAACTCGGCGCAAAACAGGCCGAACTAGTGCAAAAGTTCGTGACACGAAGTCGCGTTGGAATTCTTCGCAACGAACGCACCCGATCCACCCCATTGGACCCTAAACTGACATTTTGGTGCATTTTGTACTATTTGGGTGCATTTGGGACCGTTTGGTTGCCTTACAGAACTCGATGCAAAACGGGCCGAACAAGTGCAAAAGTTCATGCCACGAAGTCGCGTCAGAATTTTTCGCAACGAACGCACACGATCCACCCCATTGGACCCTAAACTGACGTTTTCATGCGTTTCAAACTATTTGGGTGCATTTGGGACCGTTTAGTTGCCTTACGAAACTCGGCGCAAAACAGGCCGAACTAGTGCAAAAGTTCGTGACATGAAGTCGCGTTGGAATTCTTCGCAACAAACGCACCCGATCCACCCCATTGGACCCTAAACTGACATTTTGGTGCGTTTTGTACTATTTGGGTGCATTTGGGACCGTTTGGTTGCCTTACGGAACTCGATGCAAAACGGACCGAACAAGTGCAAAAGTTCGTGCCACGAAGTCGCGTCAGAATTTTTCACAACGAAAGCACCCGATCCACCACATTGGACCCTAAATTGACGTTTTGATGTGTTTCGAACTATTTGGGTGCATTTGGGACTGTTTGGTTGCCTTACGGAACTCGGTGCAAAACGGACCGAAGTAGTCCAAAAGTTCGTGCCACGAAGTCGCGTCAGAATTTTTCACAAGGAACGCACCCGATCCACCCCATTGGACCCTAAACTGATGTTTTGGTGCATTTCGGACTATTTGTGTGCATTTGGTTCCGTTTGGTTGCCTTACGGAACTCGGTGCAAAACGGGCCGAACAAGTGCCAAAGTTTGTGTCACGAAGTCGCGTCGAAATTTTTCGCAAGGAACGCACCCGATCCACCCCATTGGACCCTAAACTAATGTTTAGGGGCATTTCGTACTATTTGCGTGCATTTGGTTCCATTTGGTTGCCTTACGGATCTCGGTGCAAAACGGGCTGAACAAGTGCAAAAGTTCGTGGCACGAAGTCGCGTGGGAATTTTTCGCAACGAACGCACCCGATCCACCCCATTGGACCCTAAACTGATGTTTTGGTATGTTTTATATTATTTGGGCGCATTGGGACCGTTTGGTTGCCTTACGGAATTCGGTGCAAGACGGGCCAAACTAGGGCCAAACTAGTGCAAAAGTTCGTGCCACGAAGTCGCGTCGGAATTTTTCGCAACGAACGCACCTGATCTACCACATTGGACCGAAAACTAACGTTTTAGTGCGTTTTGTACTATTTGGGAGCATTTTAGACCGTTTGGTTGCCTTACGAAACTCGGTGCTAAACGGGCCGAACTAGTGTAGAAGTTCGTGCCACGAAGTCGCGTCGGTATTTTTCGCAACGAACGCACCCGATCCACCCCTTTGGACCTTAAACTGACGTTTTGCTACGTTTCATACTATTTGGGTGCATTTGGGACCGTTTGGTTGCCTTACGGAACTCGGTGCAAAACGGGCCAAATTAGTGCAAAAGTTCGTGCCACGAAGTCGCCTCACAATTTTTCGCAACGAACGCACCCGATCCACCCCATTGGACCCTAAACTGACGTTTTGGTGCGTTTAAAACTATTTCGGTGCATTTGGGACCGTTTGGTTGCCTTACGGAACTCGGTGCAAAACGGGCCGAACTAGTGCAAAAGTTCGTGCCACGAAGTCACATCAGAATTTTTCGCAACGAATGCACACGATCCACCCCATTGGACCCTAAACTGACGTTTTCATGCGTTTCGAACTATTTGGGTGCATTTGGGACCATTTAGTTGCCTTACGAAACTCGGCGCAAAACAGGCCGAACTAGTGCAAAAGTTCGTGACACGAAGTCGCGTTGGAATTCTTCGCAACGAACGCACCCAATCCACCCCATTGGACCCTAAACTGACATTTTGGTGCATTTTGTACTATTTGTGTGCATTTGGGACCGTTTGGTTGCCTTACGGAACTCGATGCAAAACGGGCCGAACAAGTGCAAAAGTTCGTGCCACAAAGTCGTGTCAGAATTTTTCGCAACGAACGCACACGATCCACCTCAATGGACCCTAAACTGACGTTTTCATGCGTTTCGAACTATTTGGGAGCATTTGGGACCGTTTAGTTGCCTTACGAAACTCGGCGCAAAACAGGCAGAACTAGTGCAAAAGTTCGTGACACGAAGTCGCGTTGGAATTCTGCGCAACGAACGCACCCGATCCACCCCATTGGACCCTAAACTGACATTTTGGTGCGTTTTGTACTATTTGGGTGCATTTGGGGCCGTTTGGTTGCCTTACGGAACTCGATGCAAAACGGGCCGAACAAGTGCAAAAGTTCGTGCCACGAAGTCGCGTCGGAATTTTTCGCAACGAACGCACCTGATCTACCACATTGGACCGAAAACTAACGTTTTGGTGCGTTTTGTACTATTTGGGAGCATTTTAGACCGTTTGGTTGCCTTACGAAACTCGGTGCTAAACGGGCCGAACTAGTGTAGAAGTTCGTGCCACGAAGTCGCGTCGGTATTTTTCACAACGAACGCACCCGATCCACCCCTTTGGACCTTAAACTGACGTTTTGCTACGTTTCATACTATTTGGGTGCATTTGGGACCGTTTGGTTGCCTTACGGAACTCGGGGCAAAACGGGCCAAATTAGTGCAAAAGTTCGTGCCACGAAGTCGCGTCAGAATTTTTCGCAAGGAACGCACCCGATCCACCCAATTGGACCCTAAACTGATGTTTTCGTGCATTTCGTACTATTTGTGTGCATTTGGTTCCGTTTGGTTGCCTTACGGATCTCGGTGCAAAACGGGCCGAACAAGTGCAAAAGTTTGTGTCACGAAGTCGCGTCGAAATTTTTCGTAAGGAACGCACCCGATCCACCCCATTGGACCCTAAACTAATGTTTAGGGGCATTTCGTACTATTTGCGTGCATTTGGTTCTATTTGGTTGCCTTACGGATCTCGGTGCAAAACGGGCTGAACAAGTGCAAAAGTTCGTGGCACGAAGTCGCGTGGGAATTTTTCGCAACGAACACACCCGATCCACCCCTTTGGACCCTAAACTGATGTTTTGGTACGTTTTGTATTATTTGGGCGCATTTGGGACCGTTTGGTTGTCTTACGAAATTCGGTGCAAGACGGGCCAAACTAGGGCCAAACTAGTGCAAAAGTTCGTGCCACTAAGTCGCGTCGGAATTTTTCGCAACGAACGCACCTGATCTACCACATTGGACCCAAAACTAACGTTTTGGTGCGTTTTGTACTATTTGGGAGCATTTTGGACCGTTTGGTTGCCTTACGAAACTCGGTGCTAAAAGGGCCGAACTAGTGTAGAAGTTCGTGCCACGAAGTCGCGTCGGTATTTTTCACAACGAACGCACCCGATCCACCCCTTTGGACCTTAAACTGACGTTTTGCTACGTTTCATACTATTTGGGTGCATTTGGGACCGTTTGGTTGCCTTACGGAACTCGGTGCAAAACGGGCCAAATTAGTGCAAAAGTTCGTGCCACGAAGTCACATCAGAATTTTTCGCAACAAATGCACACGATCCACCCCATTGGACCCTAAACTGACGTTTTCATGCGTTTCGAACTATTTGGGTGCATTTAGGACCATTTAGTTGCCTTACGAAACTCGGCGCAAAACAGGCCGAACTAGTGCAAAAGTTCGTGACACGAAGTCGCGTTGGAATTCTTCGCAACGAACGCACCCGATCCACCCCATTGGACCCTAAACTGACATTTTGGTGTGTTTTGTACTATTTGGGTGCATTTGGGACCGTTTGGTTGCCTGACGGAACTCGATGCAAAACGGGCCGAACAAGTGCAAAAGTTCGTGCCACGAAGTCGCGTCAGAATTTTTCGCAACGAAAGCACCCGATCCACCACATTGGACTCTAAATTGACGTTTTGGTGTGTTTCGAACTATTTGGGTGCATTTGGGACCGTTTGGTTGCCTTACGGAACTCGATGCAAAACGGGCCGAACAAGTGCAAAAGTTCGTGCCACGAAGTCGCGTCAGAATTTTTCGCAACGAAAGCACCCGATCCACCACATTGGACCCTAAATTGACGTTTGGGTGTGTTTCGAACTATTTGGGTGCATTTGGGACTGTTTGGTTGCCTTACGGAACTCGGTGCAAAACGGACCGAACTAGTGCAAAAGTTCGTGCCACGAAGTCGCGTCATAATTTTTCGCAAGGAACGCACCCGATCCACCCCATTGGACCCTAAACTGATGTTTTGGTGCATTTCGTACTTTTTGTGTGCATTTGGTTCCGTTTGGTTGCCTTACGGAACTCGGTGCAAAACGGGCCGAACAAGTGCAAAAGTTTGTGTCACGAAGTCGCGTCGAAATTTTTCGCAAGGAACGCACCCGATCCACCCCATTGGACCCTAAACTAATGTTTTGGGCATTTCGTACTTTTTGTGTGCATTTGGTTCCATTTGGTTGCCTTACGGATCTCGGTGCAAAACGGGCTGAACAAGTGCAAAAGTTCGTGGCACGAAGTCGCGTGGGAATTTTTCGCAACGAACGCACCAGATCCACCCCATTGGACCCTAAACTGATGTTTTGGTACGTTTTGTATTATTTGGGCGCATTTGGGACCGTTTGGTTGCCTTACGGAATTCGGTGCAAGACGGGCCAAACTAGGGCCAAACTAGTGCAAAAGTTCGTGCCACGAAGTCGCGTCGGAATTTTTCGCAACGAACGCACCTGATCTACCACATTGGACCCAAAACTAACGTTTTGGTGCGTTTGGTACTATTTGGGAGCATTTTGGACCGTTTGGTTGCCTTACGAAACTCGGTGCTAAACGGGCCGAACTAGTGTAGAAGTTCGTGCCACGAAGTCGCGTCGGTATTTTTCGCAACGAACGCACCTGATCCACCCCTCTGGACCTTAAACTGACGTTTTGCTACGTTTCATACTATTTGGGTGCATTTGTGACCTTTTGGTTGCCTTACGGAACTTGGTGCAAAACGGGCCAAATTAGTGCAAAAGTTCGTGCCACGAAGTCGCCTCAGAATTTTTCGCAACGAACGCACCCGATGATAGAGCCGGAGTGCCCGATCTTTCGGTGAGTAGGGATAAATTCGACTTGGCGGAAGATGACCCTCACGATCCGACTACGACGAGCGAACCCGAAGCGCCAATGCAATCGCTGAACCAACTCCCTGTGGTTACCGACCTTGTTGATGCAAGATCAGCCTGATCACGAAGATCGTTTCCTGTCCGCAATCGAAGAACGAACAAGAAAAGGATGCGAGCAATCTGATTATCTCTCGAAGGTGGAGTTCTGAATACACGAGGACAGCGCTGTTTTGCGCGTGTTCCTGAGTAGCTAAAGCTAGATGTAAACAAAACTCAAGTCTGAATTGAAAAGAAACTTCTCTATAAATAGAGGGAGAGGGGGCGCAGCCCCTAGGGAAGGGCGGCCAGGAGATGGGGCGCCGCCCCTGGTGTCCAGGGCAAAGGGGAAGGGCGCAGCCCTAGGCGCCCACACAAGGGCCTCTGTTGGGCCAGCTTCTATTCTTCTGGGCCTTCATTCTTCAGTAGCATGACGAAGTTCAATTCTCTTGCACGGGCCCGAGTGATTGGCCCAGAAGGTGGCGCCTGGGGTGGAGGTGCATCTGGAGACGCTAGAGAAGGTGCTGCTGGTGTAGACGTACTCGTGGTGTCCTCATCATCCTCCCCTTCTTGAACTGAAGTCGTCCTCGACGGCAACTCCTCATCCTCGCCCGCATATGGTTTCAAATCTGCAACATTAAAACTAGTGGAAACACCAAACTCCGCAGGCAGGTCAAGAACATAAGCATTATCATTAATCTTGGTTAGCACCTTAAAAGGACCAGCAGCACGAGGCATCAATTTAGAACGACGCAAAGTAGGAAAACGATCCTTTCGCAAATGCAACCAAACCATATCACCTGGTTCAAAAGTAACATGTTTTCTTCCTTTACTACCAGCAACCTGATACTTAGCATTAGTAGCAGCAATGTTTTGTTGTGTTTGTTCATGGAGGTTAAGCATGTGTTCCACATGTGCAACAGCATCTATATGTGGGACGCCCTCAGCATCAAGCGAAAACAAATCAATAGGCGCCCGAGGAATGTAACCATAAACAATCTGAAAAGGGCACATCTTTGTAGAAGAATGTGTGGCACGATTGTACGCAAATTCAATATGAGGCAAACAATCTTCCCAACGTTTCAAATTTTTGTCTAAAACAGCCCTAAGCATGGTTGACAAAGTTCTATTAACCACCTCAGTTTGTCCATCAGTCTGAGGGTGACAAGTTGTGCTAAACAGCAATTTAGTTCCCAATTTATTCCAAAGCGATCTCCAAAAATGACTGAGAAACTTAGCATCACGATCAGAGACTATTGTATTCGGAATACCATGCAAACGAATAATCTCTCGAAAGAACAATTCAGCAACACTGTTAGCATCATCAGTTTTATGACATGGTATAAAATGAGCCATTTTGGAGAATCTATCAACAACCACGAAAATGCTATCCCTCCCCTTCTTAGTTCTAGGCAATCCCAAAACAAAGTCCATAGAAATATCAAGCCAAGGGGAAGTAGGGACAGGCAAAGGCATATACAAACCATGGTTGTTCAGTCGTGACTTAGCTTTCTGACAAGTAGTGCAGCGGGCAACAAGGCGCTCGACATCACGGCGCATCCGGGGCCAAAAGAAGTGGGCGGCCAGCACCTCATGCGTCTTGTAGACGCCAAAGTGTCCCATGAGACCGCCTCCGTGTGCTTCCTGCAACAACAAAAGACGAACCGAGCTTGCTGGAACACACAGCTTGTTAGCGCGAAACAGGAACCCATCCTGCATGTGAAATTTGCCCCATGGTTTGCCATTCATACAATGAGCTAAGACATCTTTAAAATCAGAATCATCGACATATTGATCTTTCACAGTTTGCAAGCCAAAGATTTTAAAATCTAACTGGGATAGCATGGTATATCGACGAGACAAAGCATCAGCAATGACATTTTCCTTCCCATTCTTGTGTTTAATAATGTAAGGGAAAGACTCAATGAATTCTACCCAATTAGCATGACGACGATTCAGATTTGTTTGGGTACGAATATGTTTCAAAGCCTCATGATCAGAATGAATTATAAACTCGCGATGCCAAAGATAGTGCTGCCATGTTTGCAAAGTGCGAACTAAAGCATAAAGCTCCTTATCATAAGTAGAATATCTCAGGTTAGCACCGCTTAATTTCTCACTAAAATAAGCAACCGGTTTTCCTTCTTGTAACAAAACAGCACCTAGCCCAATACCGCTAGCATCACATTCAAGCTCAAACACTTTATTAAAATCAGGCAATTGCAAGAGAGGAGCATGTGTTAACTTATCTTTCAAAGTGTTGAACGCTACCTCCTGCGAGTCGCCCCAAGCAAATGGCGCACCTTTCTTTGTAAGCTCGTGCAAAGGGGCTGCAATGGAACTAAAGTCACGGACGAACCTACGGTAAAAACCGGCAAGTCCAAGAAAGCTCCGAATTTGTGTGACCGTCGTCGGTGTAGGCCATTCCCGAATGGCATCGATCTTGCTGCTGTCCACCTCAATGCCCTGTGGAGTAACAACATAGCCAAGAAACGAGACACGTTGTGTGCAAAAGATGCATTTTTCTATGTTTCCAAACAAGTGAGCAGTACGCAACGCATCAAAAACAGCACGCAAATGTTCTAAATGTTCTTGCATAGACTTGCTGTAAATCAGGATATCATCAAAATAGACAACAACGAACAATCCTATGAAAGGCCTTAGAACTTCATTCATTAAGCGCATAAAGGTACTGGGAGCATTAGTCAATCCAAACGGCATAACCAACCATTCATATAACCCAAATTTCGTTTTAAAAGCCGTTTTCCATTCATCACCCAGTTTCATTCTAATCTGGTGGTAACCACTACGCAAATCAATCTTAGTGAAAATAATGGCACCACTAAGCTCATCTAGCATATCATCAAGGCGTGGTATAGGATATCGATAACGAATGGTAATGTTATTAATAGCACGACAGTCTACACACATACGCCATGATCCATCTTTCTTTGGAACAAGTAACACAGGAACTGAGCAAGGGCTAAGAGACTCACGGATGTAACCCTTGTCGAGCAACGCCTGTACCTGGCGCTGGATCTCCTTCGTCTCATCTGGATTTGTACGGTACGGTGCGCGGTTCGGAAGCTGTGCGCCTGGAATGAGATCAATCTGGTGCTCAATACCACGGAGTGGTGGAAGACCCGATGGCAAGTCCTTGGGAAAGACATCAGCGTACTCCTGCAAAAGGTTAGCAACCACAGGGGGAATATCCAAAGACGGTGCATCATCGAGTGAAACGAGCACACTATAGCATACAAGTGCATAGCAGGGCAAATGAGCATCGCAGAGATCATCAAAATCAGCACGTGTAGCAAGTAAAACAGGAGCATTCAACTTGATTTCAGAATTAGAGGGCGATGGATGGTTCAAGTTGTTTAGCATTCCTAGCAGCTCGAGCAAGATCATCTTGAACAATTTGTTCTGGTGTCATTGGATGTATAATTATTTTCTGACCCTTAAACATGAAAGAATAATGATTCGAACGACCATGATGCAAGCTATCAGTATCGTATTGCCAAGGTCTACCAAGTAACAAAGAGCATGCTTCCATGGGAATAACATCACAATCGACAAAATCAGAATAAGCACCCATGGAGAAAGGAACACGCACCGACCGTGTTACTCTAAGTTTTCCACCATCATTAAGCCACTGAATGTGATATGGATTCGGATGCTTACGAGTGGGTAATGACAACTTCTCGACCAGCACGGTACTCGCCAAGTTGTTGCAGCTGCCGCTGTCGATGATGATGCGAATCGACCGCTCCTGCACAACGCCCTTTGTATGGAACAGAGTGTGTCGCTGATTTTTCTCGGGCTGGGCGACCTGTGTACTAAGAACACGCTGCACAACAAGATTTTCATACCTATCCGCATCGCCCGGGGTGACATGTACCTCCTCATTAGCTGCATGGTCAGTGGCAAGCATAGCATGTCGAGGTTCTTCGGAATCACTTTCAGAAGAGTACTCACCATTGTCACGGATAAGCAAGGTACGCTTGTTTGGGCAGTCCCGAATCATGTGCCCAAATCCTTTGCAACGATGGCACTGAATATCCCGTGTACGTCCTGTGGAAGGAACAGCACCTGTGGGAGGGGGTGCTGCAGGTTTGGCCGACCCCTCGCGTGGTGTACTGCTGGTCGTGGATGACGCAGGTAGAGCAGGCGCTGAGCTGGTTGCCGGCCTTCTTCCTGCAAAAGAGTTAGGATATGTCTTCGAACGGCGTCCCTGCACTTCACGTTCAGCTTTGCAAGCATATGCAAACAATGTGGTCATATCAGAATATTCTTTATAATCAAGGATGTCCTGAATTTCGCGGTTCAAACCACCGCGAAAACGAGCCATAGCAGCGTCATCTGTCTCAAACAAACCACAACGAATCATACCTTTTTGTAACTCCTGATAATAGTCCTCAACAGACTGTTGACCTTGTCGAAAGCACTGCATTTTTTCAAGCAAATCTCGTGCATAATATGAAGGGACAAATCTGTGTCGCATGGCAACTTTTAATTGAGTCCAAGTGGTGGGAGTGGGATGTTTTTGTTTATATTCACGCCACCAAATTAAAGCAAAATCAGTAAATTCACTAATAGCAGCTTTAACTTGAGAATTAACAGGAATATCATGGCATGAAAATTTCTGGTCGACCTCTAGTTCCCAATCAAGATATGCAGCAGGATCATATTTGCCATTAAAAGACGGAATTTTAAATTTAATCTTAGCAAATGAGTCATTAGGTTGATGACGTACCACACGGCGGGCACGACCGGTGCGAGTACCCTCTTCCTGTTCCGTGTCACCGCCATAATCTTTCTGTAACTCTGTGATCGATGTGGACAATGTGTCGAGCCGTGCCACGATGGTGTCGAGCGTGGTCTTAGCGGCCATCTGAGCGAGGTCGAGCTGATCGAACCTCTCGGTCGATGACGTGATCGTCGAGTCAAGCCGTTCATGCATCGTCTTCATGTCCGCGGCCAGTCCATCAACTCGTGTCCGCATGTCCTGCAGCTTTTCATCCGTCATGCCTTCGTCTCCTGCCATAGTTAGCGCAAACACAAAAACAAAGCCTACGACAACAAGGGTGTAACGGTTCACAAGGCGCTCACAGTAGTGCTGTTATCAAATTCTTATCCGTTCTTACCAAGCACACAGGGGTGATCTGCAACCAATAGGTAGAACCGGCGAAAGATTGGAGGAGCGATTGCCTGGAGAAACAAAGTCTGCTCGTCGTAGAACTATGTGGAGTTCTGGGTAGGCTGCACTCAATTCAAGGGTTAGCACAATCAAACAATAATGCAAGGTTGAATTATAGTGCCAAACACGTAATCAAAGCTGCTGGAAACAAGGTGCAAAAGTTGAGCAAGGATATGGGGGAAAGGAAAAACACAAAAGTGAAGAACAAGGAGCAGCAGGGGCGCACACCTAGGCGTCCTGCGTGATGCGCCCAAATGAGGTAACCTCCTTTCTGTTTCCCTGTTTTTTTTGTTTTTTTTGTTTTTTTTTCGTTTCTGTTTTTTTTTTCTGGAGAAACTCACAAACTGATTATATAGCAGGAATACAAATGAGCAAGTTACCACACACACTTTTCAGGAAAAGTAGGGGTATTCCGGTAACAAGATCCGGATGTCCCTTTGTATGGTAGGACTGCCGAGGCAACCAAGACTTTCTCAATTGAAGCCGATCAGGATTAGGCAAACCTTTTAAACTTGCTAAAAGGAATACACAACCGGTGGACAGGGAGTTGTGATCCGAAACAGAAAAAAGGAAAGGGGTGGGGGCGTCGGCGCGTGAGAGGCGCGACCAGAAATCACGCACGCGGTTGTGTTGCTCTCTTTCCTTTTTTTTTTTGACTTGCCAAACACACAAGGCACGGGGAGGGCGATCAGGGGCAGAGAGATGGTGGCGGCGCTAGGGTTAGACGAAAAGAAAACAAGGATAGAACACAAAGTAACCAGCAACAATTGAACGCGTAAGCACACAAATTCAACAATGCAAATTATTGAAAGAAAGTGCAAGGCTCAAAAGGTGCTGGGACAAGGATCTAACCTGATAATAATTTTTTTTTTTGGTTTTGTGGACTGTAGGAAAGGGAAAGAACACTAGATAAACTCACCGATCAACCTGGAAACCTGATACCACTTGATAGAGCCGGAGTGCCCGATCTTTCGGTGAGTAGGGATAAATTCGACTTGGCGGAAGATGACCCTCACGATCCGACTACGACGAGCGAACCCGAAGCGCCAATGCAATCGCTGAACCAACTCCCTGTGGTTACCGACCTTGTTGATGCAAGATCAGCCTGATCACGAAGATCGTTTCCTGTCCGCAATCGAAGAACGAACAAGAAAAGGATGCGAGCAATCTGATTATCTCTCGAAGGTGGAGTTCTGAATACACGAGGACAGCGCTGTTTTGCGCGTGTTCCTGAGTAGCTAAAGCTAGATGTAAACAAAACTCAAGTCTGAATTGAAAGAAACTTCTCTATAAATAGAGGGAGAGGGGGCGCAGCCCCTAGGGAAGGGCGGCCAGGAGATGGGGCGCCGCCCCTGGTGTCCAGGGCAAAGGGGAAGGGCGCAGCCCTAGGCGCCCACACAAGGGCCTCTGTTGGGCCAGCTTCTATTCTTCTGGGCCTTCATTCTTCAGTAGCATGACGAAGTTCAATTCTCCTGCACGGGCCCGAGTGATTGGCCCAGAAGGTGGCGCCTGGGGTGGAGGTGCATCTGGAGACGCTAGAGAAGGTGCTGCTGGTGTAGACGTACTCGTGGTGTCCTCATCACCCGATCCACCCCATTGGACCCTAAACTGACGTTTTAGTGCGTTAAAACTATTTGGGTGCATTTGGGACCGTTTGGTTGCCTTACGGAACTCGGTGCAAAACGGGCCGAACTAGTGCAAAAGTTCGTGCCACGAAGTCCACATCAGAATTTTTCGCAACGAATGCACACGATCCACCCCATTGGACCCTAAACTGACGTTTTCATGCGTTTCGAACTATTTGGGTGCATTTGGGACTGTTTGGTTGCCTTACGGAACTCGGTGCAAAACGGACCGAACTAGTGCAAAAAGTTCGTGCCACGAAGCCGTGTCAGAATTTTTCGCAAGGAACGCACCCGATCCAACCCCATTGGAACCCTAAACTGATGTTTTGGTGCATTTTGTACTATTTGGGTGCATTTGGGACCGTTTGGTTGCCTTACGGAACTCGATGCAAAACGGGCCGAACAAGTGAAAAGTTTCGTGGCCCACGAAGTCGCGTCAGAATTTTTCGCAACGAACGCACACGATCCACCCCATTGGACCCTAAACTGACGTTTTCATGCGTTTCGAACTATTTGGGAGCATTTGGGACCCGTTTAGTTGCCTTACGAAACTCGGCGCAAAACAGGCAGAACTAGTGCAAAAGTTCGTGACACGAAGTCGCGTTGGAATTCTGCGCAACGAACGCACCCGATCCACCCCATTGGACCCTAACTGACATTTTGGTGCGTTTTGTACTATTTGGGTGCATTTGGGGCCGTTTGGTTGCCTTACGAACTCGTGCAAAACGGGCCGAACTAGTG